>NW_027195088.1:0-300000 GCF_038502225.1 Cherax quadricarinatus
ACCAGAGAGAGGGAGAGGGGAGGATGAGCCAGCAAGACTGGATCCTGTGTTCACCCTGAGCAGTTCAGACATTGAAGACATCACTTACGAGAGGCCCCTTGGAGCTAGCGATCATGTGGTTCTGAGTTTTGACTATATAGTAGAGTTACAAGTGGAGAAGGTAACAGGAACTGAAGGGGACAGGCCAAACTATAAAAGGGGGGACTACACAGGTATGAGAAACTTCCTGCAGGAGGTTCAGTGGGACAGAGAAATGGTAGGAAAATCAGTAAACGAGATGATGGAATATGTGGCAACAAAGTGCAAGGAGGCAGAGGAAAGTTTTGTTCCCAAGGGAAACGGAAATAATAGGAAGACCAAAACGAGTCCTTGGTTTACCCGAAGGTGTAGGGAGGCAAAAACTGAGTGCAACAGAGAATGGAAAAGGTACAGGAGGCATAGGACCCAGGAAAACAAGGAGATTAGTAGAAGAGCCAGAAACGAGTATGCGCAGATAAGGAGGGAGGCCCAGCGACAGTATGAAAACGACATAGCATCGAAAGTCAAATCTGACCCGAAACTGCTGTATAGCCACATTAGGAGGAAGACAACAGTGAAAGACCAGGTGATAAGGCTGAGGAAAGAAGGTGGAGAACTCACAAGAAACGATCAAGAGGTATGTGAGGAGCTCAACACGAGATTTAAGGAAGTATTTACAGTAGAGACAGGAAGGACTCTGGGGGGACAGACCAGATGGGGACACCAGCAAGGAATACACCAACAAGTGTTGGACGACATACATACAGATGAGGAGGAGGTGAAGAAACTGCTAAGGGACATCGATACCTCAAAGGCAATGGGACCGGACAACATCTCTCCGTGGGTCCTTAGAGAGGGAGCAGATATGTTGTGCGTGCCACTTACCACAATCTTCAACAAATCCCTGGAAACTGGGCAACTACCTGAGGTATGGAAGACGGCAAATGTAGGTCCCATTTTCAAAAAAGGAGACAGAAAAGAGGCACTAAACTATAGACCTGTGTCATTGACGTGTATAGTATGCAAAATTATGGAGAAGATTATCAGGAGGAGAGTGGTGGAGCACTTGGAACGGAACAGGAGTATAAATGCCAACCAGCACGGATTCACGGAAGGCAAATCCTGTGTCACAAACCTTCTGGAGTTTTATGATAAAATAACAGAAGTAAGACAAGAGAGAGAGGGGTGGGTTGATTGCATCTTCTTGGACTGCAAGAAGGCCTTTGACACAGTTCCTCACAAGAGATTAGTGCAGAAGCTAGAGCATCAGGCGCATATAACAGGAAGGGCACTGCAATGGATCAGAGAATACCTGACAGGGAGGCAACAACGAGTCATGGTACGTAATGATGTATCACAGTGGGCACCTGTGACGAGCGGGGTCCCACAGGGGTCGGTCCTAGGACCGGTTATATTTTTGGTATATGTGAACGACATGACGGAAGGGTTAGACTCAGAAGTGTCCCTGTTTGCAGATGATGTGAAGTTAATGAGGAGAATTAAATCTGATGAGGACCAGGCAGGACTTCAAAGAGACCTGGACAGACTGGACACCTGGTCCAGCAAATGGCTTCTCGAATTTAATATTGCCAAATGCAAAGTCATGAAGATAGGGGAAGGGCACAGAAGACCACAGAGAGAGTATAGGCTAGGTGGCCAAAGACTGCAAACCTCACTCAAGGAGAAAGATCTTGGGGTGAGTATAACACCGAGCATGTCTCCGGAAGCACACATCAATCAGATAACTGCTGCAGCATATGGGCGCCTGGCAAACCTGTGAACAGCATTCCGATACCTTAGTAAGGAATCATTCAAGACACTGTACACCGTGTATGTCAGGCCCATACTGGAGTATGCAGCACCTGTTTGGAACCCGCACTTGATAAAGCACGTCAAGAAACTAGAGAAAGTACAAAGGTTTGCGACAAGGTTAGTTCCAGAGCTAAGGGGAATGTCCTATGAAGAAAGATTAAGGGAAATCGGCCTGACGACACTGGAGGACAGGAGGGTCAGGGGAGACATGATAACGACATATAGAATACTGCGTGGAATAGACAAGGTGGACAAAGACAGGATGTTCCAGGGAGGGGACACAGAAACTAGAGGCCACAATTGGAAGTTGAAGACACAAATGAGTCAGAGAGATAGTAGGAAGTATTTCTTCAGTCATAGAGTTGTAAGGCAGTGGAATAGCCTAGAAAATGACGTAGTGGAGGCAGGAACCATATACAGTTTTAAGACGAGGTTTGATAAAGCTCATGGAGCGGGGAGAGAGAGGGCCTAGTAGCAACCGGTGAAGAGGCGGGGCCAGGAGCTAGGACTCGACCCCTGCAACCACAAATAGGTGAGTACAAATAGGTGAGTACACACACGCACACACATACTCTGATAGACAATAACAGCACACATAGATGGTTATTTACAACCACACACCCCAACCGACCCACCCACTAAACATTCTGTCCCACTCTCCATCATTCTGTCCCCGTCCTCTAACCATCTATCTCCCCCTCACATCTCCCCCAAACATACGAACACACTCATATGCACACATATACACACATACACACACACACACGAAGCCATCAAAGAGTGAACACTAGGAAGAATGATACACACACACACACACACTCGACCCCTGCAACCTCAACTAGGTGAGTACACACACACTGCGAAAACTGACTGCACTCGCCCTCCTGAACCTCTCCGTCCCTCTCTCCCCACCCCCAGTTCCCTCTCTGCCCTTCTTTCCCTCTCTCTCTCCTTTTCTCTCTCTCCTCTATCTCTCTCTCTCTTTCTATCTTTCTCCCCCTGTCATTCTCTCTAGCTCTCTCCCCCTCAAACACACCTTCCATTCATCTTCCTTTTCCTCCTACCCCCTCCCACCTGGCTTCCTCTCTCTTCCCTCTTATCATCCCTAGCCTTCTCCCTATCATTCTCTCTCCCTCTCTCTCACACACAAGCTCCCTTCTGTCGTAAAAAGAAAATAGTAACCCAAGAGGGCGGAGACCCAAGGGTATGGAGATCGAACCCAGGAGGGGAAAACCTAGGAGGGAAGATTGGAAGTTAGAGCTCAAAAAAAGGGAGGAAGAGTGGGGAACGAAGCTAGCAGAGCTCAGCAGAGAAATGAAGAAGATAGCTGAAGAGAGCAGGAAGTGGGGACTACAATTCTTAGCAGCAGAAGATAAGATAAAGTGCTTAGAAGAGGAGCTAGAAAACCTGAAACAGGCTAGAGAGACAAATGACAGTACAGACATGACATCAAGAACTTGCATACCAGTCACAGACGAGGGGGCTGTAGGGATTAAGGAAAAGAAAAGCACAGGAAGATCAAATGAGAAGCCTGAAGACAATGAAGGAGACATGACACATGCAGAGACTCGAGCAGTCAACTACAGTGGCAGGAAACATCTAAGCAGGGAAGCCAGTCCACTGAGCATAGGGGCTGCAGCAAGGGCAGGGGTTGAAGGTAGGAACGTTTCGATGGAAGGAACTAAAACACCTCAGAGGTCAGTGTTTGTCTATGGGCTCCAAAAAGTCGAAGGGGAAACCTACGATGAAAGAAACCAAGGGGAGTAGAAAGCGATTGAAGGTATCAAGAAAGCAATAGGTGAGGGAGACATGACTCAGTTGGCAAATTTTCAGAGAATTGGGTGTTTTGCAAGAGGAAGGAAACGGCTTGTCAAAGTAATCTTCAAGAAAGAATCAGCTTGAACCAGGGTCCTGCAGGAGAAAGCACAACTGAGGGACAAACTAGAGTACTGGATAGTGTACCTAGATCATAACAGAACACAGAAGGAAAGGACGTCACTGAGAGAGAGAGGGTACAAAGATGAAAGGAGGAATGGGATGCATTGATGAAGATGAGCAGAACCTAGACTCAGAGGGAACGACAAATACACCCTACAGAGACACCCGCAGAAGGACTCCAACCACAACAACCCTGAAGCAACTGAATAATCTCAACCAAAACTCGCACACTGTTCACTCTGCCCCCACCCCTCATATCACAAACCCCACCCCTACAGCAGATCCCTATGGGCACTCTGCACTCACGCCCCCATTACAATCCCCACCAACACCACAAATCCCCATAGGCCCCCTTCGGGGTTCCTGCTCCCCCAACCCCAATATTCTCCCAGGTCCAATGTGACAGATAAGAAGCTGAAGGTGTGGTACACGAACACGGATGGAATAGCAAACAAATACGATGAGTGGCATGAAAGAATCAACGAGCTGTCACCAGACATCATAGGAGTCAAAGAAACGAAACTCACTGAGACAATAACAGACGCAGTCTTCCCACCAGGATATCAGTTCCTGAGGAAAGACAGAAGGAGCAGAGAAGTATGAGGGGTTGCACTGCTCATAAAAAACTGATGGGGTTTCGAAGAAATGGAAGGCATGGATTGGATTGGAGAAAGGGACTACATAGTAGGTACAATTCAATCTTGGGAACATAAGGTAGTCATTGCAGTGATGTATAACCCACCAAAGAACTGCAGGAGGCCGAGAGAGGAATATGAAGAGAACAACAGAGTGATGGTGGACACACAGGCTGAGGCGCATGAAGATCTCAATTGTGCAGAGCAAAGTTACTGGTTATGGGTGATTTAAACCACAGGAAGATCGATTGGGAAAACCTGAAGCCTCATGGGGGGTCCTGAAACATGGAGAGCCAAGATGATGGATGTGGTTCAGGAAAACCACATACATCAACACGTCAGGGACACTACCAGAGAGAGAGAAGGGAGGATGAACCAGACAGACTAGACCTTGTGTTCACCCTAAGTAGTTCAGACATTGAGGGCATCACATATGAGAGGCCCCTTGGAGCTAGTGATTACATAGTCCTGAGTTCTGATTACATAGTAGAGTTACAAGTGGAGAGGGTAACAGGAGTCAAATGGGAAAAGCCAAACTATAAAAGGGGGGACTGCACAAGTATGAGGAACTTCCTGTGGGAGGTTCAGTGGGACAGAGAATTGGTAGGAAAGTAAACGAAATGATAGAATATCTAACAACAAAATGCAAGGAGGAAGAGGAGGTATGTTCCTAAGGAAACAGAAACAATGGGAAGACCAAAGCTAGTCCTTGGTTTACCCGAAGGTGCAGGGAGGCAAAAACTAAGTGCATTAGAGAATGGAAGAGGTACAGAAGACAAAGGGCCCAGGAAAACAAGAAGATCAGTTGAGGAGCCAGAAACGAATATGCACAGGTAAGGAGGGAGGCCAAGCGACAGTACGAAAACGACATAGCATCGAAAGTGAAGTCTGACCCAAAACTGCTGTTTAGCCACATCAGGAGGGGAACTCACAAGGAACGATCTAGAGGTATGCGAGGTGCTCAACACAAGATTTAAGGAAGCATTCACAGTGGAGACAGGAAGGACTCTGGGAAGACAGGACAGAGGGGGATACCACCAGAGAATACACCAACAAGTGCTGGATGACATACACACAACTGAGAAGGAGGTGAAGAAGCTGTTAAGTGACCTTGATACCTCAAAGGCAATGGGACCGGACAGCATCTCCCAGTGGGTCCTCAGAGAGGGAGCAGAAATGCTGTGTGTGCCATTACCCACAATCTTCAACACATCCCTTGAAACTGGGCAACTACCCGAGGTATGGAAGACAGCAAATGTAGTCCCTATAATTAAAAGAGGAGACAGAAAAGAGGCACTAAATTATAGACCAGTGTCACTGACGTGTATAGTATGCAAAGTCATGAAGATTATCAGTTGGAGAGTGGTGGAGCACCTGGAACGGAATAAGATTATAAACAACAACCAGCATGGATTTATGGGAGGCAAATCCTGTCTCACAAACCTTCTGGAGTTTCATGACAAACTTACAGAAGTAAGACACGAGAGAGAGGGGTGGGTTGATTGCATTTCCTTAGACTGCAAGAAGGCCTTCGACACAGTTCCTCACAAAAGATTAGTACAGAGACTAGAGGATCAGGTGCATATAACAGGACAGTCACTGCAGTGAATCAGAGATTACCTGACAGGGAGGCAACATCGAGTAATGGTATTTGATGAGGTATCAGAGTGAGCACCTTTGACGAGCGGGGTCCCACAGGGGTCGGTCCACGAACCAGTGCTATTTTTGGTATATGTTAATTAATGACATGATGGCAGGGATAGACTCAGAGGTGCCCCTGTTTGCAGATGATGTGAAGTTAATTACGAGAATTACATAAGATGAGGATCAGGCAGGACTTCAAAGAGACCCAGACAGGCTGGACACTTGGTCCAGCAACTGGTTTCTTGAATTCAACCCTGCCAAGTGCAAAGTCATGAAGATTAGAGAAGGGCACAGAAGACCGCAGACAGAGTATAGGCTAGGTGGTCAAAGACTGCAAACCTCGCTCAAGGAGAAAGATCTTGGGGTGACCATAACACCAAGAATATGTCCGGAGGCACACATCGACCAGATAACTGCTGCACCATATGGACACCTGGCAAACCTGAGAATAGTGTTCTGATATTTTAGGAAGGAATCATTCAAGGCACTGTACACTGTGTACGTCTGGCCCATACTGGAGTATGGAGCACCAGTTTGGAACCCACACTTGGTCAAGCACGTCAAGAAAATAGAGAAAGTACAAAGGTTTGCAACAAGGCCAGTTCCAGAGCTCAGGGGAATATGCTACGAAGAAAGGTTGAGGGAAATCAGACTGACGACACTGGAGGACAGGAGGGTCAGGGGTGACACACAAAATATGTGGAATAGATAAGGTGGACAGAGACAGGATGTTCCAGAGAGGGGACAGAGAAACAAGAGGTCACAATTGGAAGCTGAAGACTCAGACGAGTCACAGGGATGTTAGGAAGTTTTTCTGCAGCAATAGAGTATTCATGAAGTGGAATAGCCTAGCAAGTGATGTAGTGGAGGCATAAATCATACATAGATTTAAAACGAGGTATGACAAAGCTCAGAAAGCAGTGAGAGAGAGGACCTAGTAGCTATTAGTAAAGAGACAGGACCAGGAGCTGAGTCTCTACCCCTGCAACCATAATTAGGTGAGTACAATTAGGTGAGTACACACACACACACACACACCCTTTCTCTCTCCCCTATCGTTTCTCTCTCTCTCTCCCCTAGTCTTTTCCCCTCACCCCAACCCTCCTTCCTCTCGCTCCCTCTTTCTACCCTTTCTCTCTCCCTCTCTTATTCTCTCTCTTTCTCCTCTTGCCTTCTACCTCCCCCTCCACACACACACCCTGAAAATACATAAACTTCTCTATGTGGTAAAATACATAAGCTTTTTTCGGTGGCAGAAAAAAATGGGTGGCCCAAGAGGGCACAAAACCAGGGATCTGGTGCACGAACCTGGGAGGAAATATTGGGAATTAGAGCTCAAAAAAGGGAGGAAGAGTGAGGAAGGAAGATAGAAGATCTTGGCAAAATAATGGAGGAGAGGATAGCTGAAGAGTGCAGGAATTGGGAGCTACAAGTCTTAGCAGCAGAAGCTAGAATAAAGTGCTTAGAAGAGGAGCTAAAAACCATAAAACAGATTAGAGAGACAAATGACAATTCAGACGTGACATCAGGAAATTCTATGTCAGGCACAGACAAGGGGATGGTAAGAAACAAAGGAGATATACCGTACACAAAGGCCTTATCAGACTCAGGTGGGGCCAGGAAAAAGACAAGGAGCACACTAAGATCAAATCACGGGTCTGAAGATAAAAAAGGTAAGTTATATGCAGAGACTCTAACAGCTAACTGCAGTACCAAGGAACAGCTGATCATGAAAGACAGTTCACTGAACATAGAGGTTTTCCTCAAGGACAGGGATTGAAGGCAAGAGCATTCCAATGGAAGGAACTAAAACACCTCAGAGGATGCAAAGGGAGACTCAGTGGGAGGAGGAAAGGGAGAGGTCAGGTTTTGTCTATGGGCTCCAGGAATCCGAAGGGGACACCTTCGATGAAAGAAAACAGGAGGAGGAAAAAAAATGATTGAAGGCATCATGAAAACAATAGGTGAGGGTGATATGACCCATGTGACAAATTTTCGAAGAATTGGGTGGTTTGCGAGTGGAAGGAAACGATCTGTCAAAGTAATTTTCAAGGAAGAATCAGCTCGAACCAGGATCCTGCAAGAGAAAGCATGACTGAGGGACAAACTGGGGTACTGGAGAGTATACCTCGATCACGACAGAACACAAGAAGAAAGAGAGGGTACAGATATGCAAGGAGGAATGAGAGGCAATGATAAAGATGAGCAGGGCCCAGACAAAGGAGGAAGTGCAAACACCCCCCCCCCAGAAACTCCCAGAGAAGGACTCCAACCACGACAACCCCAATGTAACTGAGCAATCTAAACCAAAACCCACACACTGTTTCCTCTGCCACCAACCACATCACAAACCTCACTCCTACAGCTCCCCCCTATGGGCATTCAGACCCCACCCACTCATCACAAACCCCACACACACCACTGCCCCCCATAGGCCCCCACTAAGGCTCCCACTCGTCGAACCCCAATATTCTCCCAGGACCACAGTGATAGAAAAGAAGCCGGAGGTTTGGTACACAAATGCGGATCTTATAATGAATAAATATGAGGAGTGGCACGAAAGAACCAGCGAGAAATCCCCAGACATCAGAGCAATCACAGAAACGAAACTCGCTGAGACAATAACAGACGCAGTCTTCCCACTGGGATATCAGATCCTGAGGAAAGATAGAAGGAGTAGAGGGGGAGGAGGAGTTGCACTGCTCATAAAAAAACGATGGGGATTTGAGGAAATGGAAGGCATGGACATGATTGGAGAAAGGGACTACATGGTAGGTACAATTTAGTCTGGGGAACATAAAGTAGTCATTGGAGTGATGTATAACCCACCACAGAACTGCAGGAGGCCAAGAGAGGAGTACGAAGAAAACAACAGGGCTATGGTGGACTATTGCGTCCTCTGATTGGACCCAAGGTTAATAATTAATAATGTGTATACATATTTTGCTATTCACTTAATACTATATTACCGATGGCATTATTAATAGCTAAAATAATGTTTATTGTGCTTTATAGTATTATCTGCCCTTATATTGTTAGCTATATGGAGAGGTAGGATGTTTATTCTAAATGGTAGGACATTTATTCTAAATGTTAAGCCTTTCACTGCGAGTAGCAACCTGGCTAACTGTCGTTAAGTTGTTAGTGTCTGCAGGTCCCTCGCACTGTCAGTGTCACGAGGTATTGTAAGGCTTGGAGGAGTAGTCTCAAGTCAGTCTGGGCTTGCATAGCCAAGGGAGCATGCTTCACTCAGTTACTCATTGACCTCTCATAAGAATCATGTCAAGTTGTCTCTGGTGGTCATTTTTTCTTTCATAGTTGACTTCCTTTCTTAAGTTTGCCACTTTCGAGTTATCTATACTCTGGTGAATTAATCGTTCAGTTGACTAAGCCTTGTTTGTCTTTGGGTGTTAATTTGTGGTCTAAGCTAATCTAAGTCATGCTGGATGGAAATGAGACTAAGTCTATCACTTATGAATTAATAGTTCAGCTAAGTCATAGTAACCATAGTAGGTTGCCTTATGATGGAATATAATTGGTGAAGTTAGTACAAAGATCGACCTTATGAGCGTTGATTTATTCATATCAATATACTGGTACGTACCAAGAGAAGTGTAAGAGTTAAACTCCTTATTTTATTTCAATCCTTTTTTCAGTGATCAGGACATTAAAATTGAAAAATTACGAAAAAAAATGTTTTCTTACTGAAAAATAGTACAAATTTTTTGGCAACATTTTGATGTAATGAGCTTGTTTCTATCATTTTTTAAGTATGTTTTTCATTAAATATATTTTTTTTTTGTTCTGCTGTCAGCAAAAATACATGTTGGCAATTAGCATTTTTTTTCCTCCCAAAATTACGATTTTTAGGAATATTTCATTGTAAACACTGCACATGGCAACTTTGTATTCTGGCTAGTGTGTGGAGAGCAGCCAGTAAGTACCTTAGTAACCGGCAGACTGTAAAGAAGGTAGGAGAGGTGCAGCTTGCTGAAAGTTAGCACGCAACTTCCCCAGTGTTTCACACACAAAAATTAAAAAACTCAGTAATAAGTTATTAACATTGTAATCCCTCTCCTGCAATAAGTATTCATTGGATTGTCATGATTTTTGCAGACGTTATTGAAGAATGATGGTTCTACAAACCCTCAGGGAGGATTTGCCATATTGTGAACAGCTTTTTATTAATGATTTTTTCCTCTAAAAAAAAAATTCAATATTTTTTTTATGGAATCTACTGACATTATCGCTAAAAAGCTGTGGGTCATTATTAACCTCGCTTTTATCTTTCATCTGATGTCAACTAGAGCATTGTACATCTTCCCAATTTAATAGAAACTGGAAAGCCCTACGACCCAAAAAATTGTGCAAAAATAATTTTTTTTCTATCTAACTTGAAGGCTAACAGTCAAAACATACACAGCCTATATGTTTTTTTTTTTAATAATCTGCTTAATCCACTGTCACAATCCCATTGAAATCTGATAAAAAAAAAAAGTTGGTGATTCTGCTCGCCCCTCCCTGCTCAAACTTTACTAGTAAAGATTTTAACTTTTTGTTTTGTAATCCCTAATTATCAAAATTTATTGTTGCAAAACCCTAAACAGGACATCTACTTAACAAGAATATACTACCTTAATACTCTACCATACAACTGCAGAAGATTAAGAAGACAAGTTTTGTAATATGGACACACTGGCTGAGGTGGCAAGAAGAGCTCACTCCAGCAGAGCAAACTTACTGGTAATGGGCGATTTCAACCACAGGGAGATCGACTGGGAAAACCTGGAGCCACATGGGGGTCCCGAAACATGGAGAGCCAAGATGATGGATGTGGTACTTGAAAACCTCATGCATCAACATGTCAGGGACACTACCAGAGAGAGAGGGGAGGATGAGCCAGCAAGACTGGATCTTGTGTTCACCCTGAGCAGTTCAGACATTGAGGACATCACTTACGAGACGCCCCTTGGAGCTAGCGATCACGTGGTTCTGAGTTTTGATTGTATAGTAGAGTTACAAGTGGAGATGGTAACAGGTATTGAATGGGAAAAGCCAAACTTTAAAAGGAGGGACTACACAGGTATGAGGATCTTCCTGCAGGAGGTTCAGTGGGACAGAGAACTGGTAGGAAAATCAGCAAATGAGATGATGGAATATGTAACAACAAAGTGCAAGGAGGCAGAGGAAAGGTTTGTTCCCAAGGGAAATAGAAATAATAGGAAGACCAAAGCAAGTCCTTGGTGGACAAAGACAGGATGCTCCAGGGAGGAGACACAGAAACAAGAGGTCACAATTGGAAGTTGTAGAGTCAGATGAGTCAAAGGGATATTAGTAAGTATTTCTTCAGTCATAAAGTTGTCAGGCAGTGGAATAGCCTAGAAAGTGACGTGGTGGAGGCAGGAACCATACATTAGTTTAATAAAGCTCATGGAGCAGGGAGAGAGAGGACCCAGTAGCAACCAGTGAAGAGGTGGGGCCAGGAGCTAAGACCCGACCCCTGTAACCATAAATAGGTGAGTACAAATAGGTGAGTATAGTCTAGGTGGTAGTAAAAACATAAGAGAGGTGCAGAATAGTAGGTAGGTGTGTGGGTCAAGTCACAAGGGGGTGTGGATCAGGTCACAGGAGGATGTTGTCAAGTAAGGGAACACTGCAGACTCCACATAACACTCCATTGCACAATTCCACCTAGTTTTCAGACAATAAATCCACATATAGTTCCACACACACACACACACATACATAGCTTTAAGACGAGGTATGATAAAGCCCATGGAGCAGGGAGAGAGAGGACCTAGTAGCATTCAGTAAAAAGGCGGGACCAGGAGCTGAGTCTCGGCCCCTGCAACTACAATTAGGTGAGTACACACACGCACACATACACACACACGGGAGTAACAGCGTACTCAGAGCTCACGGGTTTTGGGCCCTTTCTGGCCTATCCAAGGATATTGGAAGGATCATTTAGAGTGTCAGAGCTCAGTGAACAAGTTGAGAAGTGAATTACAAACTGCCCAAACCAGAAAAGGGAGGAGTGAGCTACAAATTACTTTAATAATTTTGAAAGTGAAATCAGTGCCAGTGGGAAGAGAAGGCGTAGAGCCGGGCGTAGGCAGTGTTGCCACAAGCCAACACTACTATAAATTCAAAATAATAAGTGTGACCCAAGCCAGAGAGTTAAGCGCAAGTCAGACAGTTGAATTAGTGCATAAAGTGAGGGGAAAGAAAGGAAAAAAATTAACTACCAATTATATTGGGACGTTGATGTTTTTCTCGAAGCAACGGTGTCCATAATAAAGAACGAAAGCATCCAACTAACCTGTAAATCTCACATTTTGATAGTGTAGTGCATTAGTTAATAGCAAGCGTATTGGATAGCAACAGTGTATTAGTAATTACAAGTGTATTAGATAATAACAGCGTGTTAGATAATAAGTGTGGTCTCATGCGGCCAGGCATCAGTGCCAGCCATCATAAATGATAAGTGATAAGGTGTGACCCCAAGGCAGTCAGTGAAGTGCAAATCTAGTGCTGTGATTGATGCATTGTAAATGGGATGATACAAACAGAGAAGAAATTAAAGTGGAACCAGGAGTCAGGAGTCAACAAGTTCAGCACTGCCAGCCGTATATACTTGCCTAAACGTGGTGTTGGGAGTCAGGTAATTATGTAGGTCCTGCCAACTGTAAACAAGGAGGTTCTCTCTCAGTGTGAGCAAGGAATAGGATAATAATCATCAGTAACTGACATTTAAATCCAGAAAGTGCAATAAGTGGAGAAGGTAGCATTACTAGGAAACAGAGCTAGGACTACAAATTTGAGCCTACATGACAGAGTCCGTGTAACGGTTACCTTTCAACCACATACCAACTACCCCTCCCCAACTCCTCACAACCGGTCCCCTCACAATTGTTCACCCTCCAACCTACTCACCCACTGGACATCCTGTCCCAAGCTCCATCCCCTTGTCCCCCCATCCCCATCCAACCATCTTTGCCCATTCATAACTCCCCACACACACTCTCTCTCCTAGCTATATTGACAAGCTATTTACAGGTTAAGGATTCGTTACTTTATTGACAAGCTAAGAGCTGTTACCTACATCAGCTCATTTGAAAGCATTTTTATTGTTATGAAACATACAAGTAGGGAACAGGATGAAGTTGGAGCCATCTGTGGGCCAGCATTTTCATCTGATCAACTGACTTTATTTCGTTGACATCATAATACTGAACGAATGTGTTCCAGACTCGGGTCATCCTGGGAATAAATGATCTCAGATGAAGTGATGTTCTGGAAAAGGGTACAGCCAGAGTGAAGTTGCTGCTTTCTGCCCCTTTTGTGGTATAGAAACTTGTCTCATGCTGTCCTCGAAGTGGATCCAAGTGTGGTACTTTTACAATATTGGCCTTGTACATAACATTAAGGCCACTCACATCCCTCCTGTGTTGATGGCTCTGCTGAAATGACAGATCTATCCAGGATGGGCCCAGGCGAGAGATGAGACATCTTGCTCTGTTCTCTACTCTGTCAAGCAGTCGCAGATGAGAGGGGGGGGGGGCAGGCAAACCAAGAAAGTGGAGCATACTCAAGGTATGAGCGTACTTGTGCCTCGTACAGAATCTTGCAACCCCTACTGTCAAGGAGATGCGAGATACGGCGAAGTGCTGTAAGCTTCCTGGCTGCCTTGTTTGCAAGATTTACAACGTGGTTTTTCATGGTCAGTTTGGAGTCAGATTTCATCCCAAGGATATCAACTTCTTCCCCAGGTGCCACCACTCTCCCATTCATCCTCACTACTGCACTGGTATTACCATCATGGTGCCTAGAGATCATCGTTAGTGTTTTCTCAGGTGTAAATGTTACTTGCCATCTATTTCCCCAAGCTGATATAGCTCTGAGCTTGTGACTGATGTAGCTTAGAGCAGCTGGCATTTCTTCTCTTGGATAAGGGAATGTCAGTGTACAGTCCTCTGCATTTGCATGGGATTCTGGGATGAGATGAAGAAGGTCATTGAAGTAGACATTCCATAACAATGGTCCCAGAACGCTTCCTTGTGGAACACTTTCCCCAATAGGATGTCTTTCTGATTCTATACCATTGATAACTACCCTTAGAGATCTTCCATGAAGATAATCACTGAGGAGACATAGCATAGAGCCTACAATTCCCAGAGCTTGCAGTTTTGCTAAGAGGCCCTGGTGCCACACCCAGTCGAAAGCACCAGCAATGTCCAGTGCTACCACACAGCTGACTTTGGATTCATCCAGTGACTGGTGCCACTTAGTAGAGAGGTTTAGCAACAGATCAGCAATAGAGTACCCTTTCCTGAAGCCATATTGTCGGTTACAAAGTAGTGAGTGGTAGTCAAAAACTCTGTCATTTGTCTTGAGAGTATTGTCTCACGGAGCTTGCTAGTGATTGACAGGAGTGACACTGGTCTGTAGCTGCTGATCTCTGCTCTGCTCTTGTTTTTGTGAACAGGGACTATACTTGCCTTTTTCCACAGAGAAGGCAATTTACACTGTACTAGGCATTGCTGAAAGATGCGAGTTAGAGGTGCTGCTAGCTGGTCTGCACATCTTCTCAGCAATCTTGGGCTCAACTTGTCTGGGTCCACAGCCTTTTCTTGGTCAAGTGACCTCTTCCTTCCTTATTGTTACCACTGACAGTTTTGACACTGTTCTTGCAGCTAGCCAAGGAGGATCCATTGCTGGATCAGGAACTTGCATTTTGGTAGCAGAGCGTTCGGCAAAAACGTCCACTTTCTCTTGACTACTAGTTGAGGTGGTCCCATCCTGTCGATTTAGAGGTGGAATGAGTTTATCAGGCAGATAACCTTGTCTGTCTTTCACCAGGGACCACCAGGTTTTGCAGCCTACTCTACCTGATGCTAGCTTTCTTTTTGTGTCCATTTCCTATTTAGCAATGGCCCACTTTTGAACGTCACCCATATGCCTCAGACTTGCCTGTGCAAGTTCCTGTTATAGGTGGTAGAATGTCTCTTATACCTTCTCCATGCCTTGTACTTAGCAGAAGCAATCTCTCTACAATGAAAGCCAAACTAAGGCTGATCTGTAGGCTTCGTCACATATTGCCGGTGAGGAATGTGTTCTACTTGTAGATTAAGGACGTGTCCAGTGAAGGCTTTCACTTGGTTGTCAACATCCCCTTGAAGAAGAGCATTCCAATACTGCAAGAGGATCATCAAAGTCCCTCTGTATAAGGTGTTTGTTGGGGGTCACCAACAATTAAGATATGTTGACAGTTGTGTTGTAGCAGACGGGAGTCCACATTTTCCATTAGGAAGTTGATGGGGTCTGCATGATGCCACTGAGGTCTGTACATTGCACATGCTAGTACTGAGGTACTAGTGTTTATGCAGAGCTTAAAGAACATCATTTCAAGATGAGTAGGGATGGCAACATCAATGTGCTGGGCATTCACACTTTTAGAGAAGCACACAGCAACGCCTCCTCCTTGCCCTTGCCTATCTATTCTCATCCATGAAGTGTAGCCAGCAATTCTTGCAAAATTTTCTGGAATCCTGTAGTCCAAAAATGTTTCAACAACAGCTATCATGTCGGGACGTCGAGTGTTCACAAAACTGTGTGTGAACTCTCCAACATTAGTAATGAAACGTCTAATGTTGGCCGACAGGATGCTGATAGACTGGCTCTTCATGATGTGGTCAGCTTGAGGTGGTGGATGTGTAAGGCATGTAAGGTGCCAGTCCTCGAGAGAAGTAGGGCACTGAGGCAGCTGAAGGGATGTAGGTCTGTGGTCTTGCATAAGGTACAATACCGCCTGCTGGGCTGAGATAGGAGTAGCTGAGTGGGTGACGTGTGAGTATTTTCACAAATTCAGAGATCCTGCTGGTTTGTTCTGAGAACAGGTCTCTAAACAGGTGGTCTTGTCTATCAAGTTCCTTTTTCTTCCGACACTGGCCCTCCTGA
Organism: Cherax quadricarinatus; assembly: GCF_038502225.1. NCBI lineage: Eukaryota > Metazoa > Arthropoda > Malacostraca > Decapoda > Parastacidae > Cherax > Cherax quadricarinatus. The sequence goes on from NW_027195088.1 coordinate 16,008, forward strand.
TGTTCTTTCTTGTGGCAGTAATTGCACCTGGTATCACGCAGGCAGTTGTTGGTGTGCCCCTTTCGGTGACAGGGAGAGCACTGCCTAGGTGCCTGGGAGGGTGGACTATTATTTGTTGCACCCCCCTGCGTTTTGCTGATTTCTCCGCAGGTTCTGCCTCTGGGACTGTGTTGCTGGAAGGTGAGATGGCTGTAGATGTCTTCCTCCTTCACGTCCTCTGCCACGTCCTCTACCATGTCCCTGTGCAGTTCTGACAGATGTATCCATGCTGTTCGTACTTTGGTGCAGTAGGTGCTGAGGTGCAGTGATAGTTCCTTGATTATTAACTGCACCAATCTCTGGTGGAGAAAATCCTGACTCAGCACTGCTGCCAGATGTTGGAATAATGTCGGCAGGTGTGCTGACAGGTGTAGGATCAGAGATGATATGTGCACTGTTTAGTGTACTGGCAGGTGCTGAAACAGAGATGTCAGGTGTACGAGAATTAACAGATCCAAGGCTTGCTTCGTTGCTGGAAAGAGGATCTGTTCCCTCTGTGGTGGTCAGAAGAATTGTTAGGATTCCCAAAGGTAGTGCTTTGAACTCTGTCAATCTGTGGGGCCTTAGCGATGACAGAATTCCACCAGTTATTTACCCCTGAGATAAGCTCAGTGTGGGACTTCCAGTCTTTGTCAATAGTGTCACCATCAGCTGAGCAGCTTGATGTAGGCTTGCACTGGCCTTCTACAATAGCTTGAAGATTATCAAATGATTTGAGGAGCTCATGAAGTGCTTCCCTGTGATGGATTATCTTAGCTGCAACTCTACAATACAGCCCCTGAGGGCAGTCTTGATCTATGGACAAGAGTCCCTGAGGTAGTACTTCTGAACCTTCCTCCTGTAGCTCCAGGTTTGTTTCCACATATACCACAGGAGTATGGATATCCTTCAATTTTCTGAGATTTTCAACCTGGCTGCAACAGAATTCTTCTTCTGGAATGCAATCTGTGTGGCAGTAGTTGGAACAAGTAGGCTCGTTGCTTCTAAGAAGTATCTTGTTCCTTGTAGTATACCCACAAACACTATAGTAACTACTGGGACAAAAGTCAGATAGCGAGGATATTCTTGCTATTTTGCGATGTGAAGTCATCACAGAGGAGGTGTTGTAGGTTTACAATGAAGTTCACAGAAGGGAGAGGATGAGTGGTGTTTATAACGGGGTGGGTAGTGAGGGAGAGTGAGGGCAGGCAGTGGGCAGGCAATCTGGAAGTGTTGCCTTCTCACTATCACTTAACGAACACTGTTTATGTTATCCACATTTTCACTATAGGAAGATGTTACACACGTCACTCTGTTGCATTGTATAAGTCACGTTGTTATGAAGCACCCAGATGCTAGTACATAGAGATATAACATTAGATGCTCATTGTGAATGCAATAGTGACGTCACTCCTAGGTCTGCCCTTCCTCTCACTCTCACCACAATTGTACACCAAAACACTCTTAACTGTCACTGATATCGCATATATTCTCTCTATCTATCTATCTATCTATCTATCTCTACCTTTGTCTCTCTCTCTACCTTTCTCTCTCTCCCTCTCTATCCATATTTTCCCTCCCTCTCCTCTATCTCTCTTTCTTTCTATCTTTCTCTATCCAACTCTCATTCTCTCTGTCTCTCTCCCACTCTCATTCTCTCTGTCTCTCTCCCCCTCACACACACCTTCCAATCCTATCTCTTCCCCCTGGCTTCCCCCCTACTTCCCTCTCTTCCCACTAGCCTTCTCCCTATCATTCTCTCTCCGTCTCTCTCTGTCCCTCTCTCTGTCCCTCTCTCTCTCTCTCTCTCTCTCTCTCTCTCTCTCTCTCTCTCTCTCTCTCTCTCTCTCTCTCTCTCTCTCTCTCTCACACACAAGCTCCTTTCTGTGGTACAAAAAAATGGGTAACCCAAGAGGGAAAATACCCAAGGCTCTGGAGGTGGAACCCAGGAGGGAGGAACCTGGGAGGGAAGATTGGGAGTTAGAGCTCAAAAAATTGGAGGAAGTGTGGGGGAGGAAGCTATCAGAGCTTGGCAGGGTGATGGAGGAGAGGATAGCTGAAGAGAGCAGGAAGTGGAGACTACAAGTCTTAGCAGCAGAAGATAAGATAAAGTGCTTAGAAGAGGAGCTAAAAAACCTGAAACAGACTAGAGAGACAAATTACAGTACAGACATGACATCAGGAACTTCTATTCCAGTCACAGACGAGGGGGCTGTAGGGATTCAGGAAAAGATGAGTACAGGAAGACCAACAGCTAAGCAGGGAAGACAGTCCACTGAGTATAGGGGCTGCAGCAAGGGCAGGGGTTGAAGGCAGGAACGTTTCAATGGAAGGAGCTAAAACACCTCAGAGGATACAAAGAGAGACACAGTAGGAGGAGAGGGAGAGGTCAGTGTTTGTCTACGGGCTCCAAGAAGTTGAAGGGGAAACCTATGATGAAAGAAACCAGGGGAAGAAGAAGGTATCTTGAAAGCACTAGGTGAGGGAGACATGATCCAGGTGACAAATTTTCAGAGAATTGGGTGGTTCGCAGGCAGAAGGAGACGGCCTATCAAGGTAATCTTCAAGACAGAATCAGCTTGAACCAGGGTCCTGCAGGAAAAAGCACGACTGATGGACAAGCCAGAGTACCGGAGAGTGTACCTAGATTGCGGCAGAACAAAGGTGGAAAGGACAACACTGAGAGAGAGGGTACAAAGATGGAAGGAGGAATGGGAGGCATCGATGAAGACGAGCAGAACCCAGACTCAGGTGAAAGGACAAATACAACCTACAGAGACACCTGCAGAAGGACTCCAACCACAACAACCCCAAAGCAACAGAATAATCTCAACCAAAACTCGCACACTGTTCCCTCTGCCCACATCCCCCCACCACAAACCCCACCCCTACAGCCGCCCCCTATGGGCACTCTGACCCGTCCCTCTTACTACAAACCCCATCATGGCAACCATGGCAACCCCAATGCAACTAAACAAGCTCAACTGAAACCCGCACACTGTTCCCTCTGCCCACACCCCCCACAACACAAGCCTTACCCCTACAGCAGCTCCCTACGGGCACTGTGCATTCACCCCCCATCACAAAACCCACCCTCACCACAAACCCCCATAGACATCCCCTAAGGCTCCTGCTCCCCCAACCCCAATATTCTCCCATGTCCACCATGATAGACAAGAAGCTGAAGGTGTGGTACACAAACGCAGATGGAATAGCAAATAAATACGAGGAGTGGCATGAAAGAATCAACGAGAAGTCCCCAGACATCATAACAGTCAAAGAAACGAAACTCACTGAGACAATAACAGATGCAGTCTTCCCACCGGGATATCAGATCCTAAGGAAAGACAGAAGGAGCAGAGGGGGAGTAGGGGTTGCACTACTCATAAAAACCAATGGAGTTTTGAAGTTTTGAGGAAATGGAAGGCATGGGCGAGATTCGACGAAATGACTACATAGTAGGTACAATTCAACCTAGGAAACATAAGGTAGTCTCTGCAGTGATGTATAACCCACTACAGAACTGCAGGAGGCCAAGAGAGGAATACAATGAGGACAACAGAGCGATGGTGGACACATTGGCTGAGGTGGCACGAAGAGCTCAATCGTGCAGAGCAAAGTTACTGGTTATGGGTGATTTCAGCCATAGGGAGATTGATTAGAAAAACCTGGAGCCTCATGGGGGTCCCGAAACATGGAGAGCCAAGATGTTGGATGTGATACTGGAAAATCTCATGCATCAACACATCAAGGACACCAGAGAGAGAGGGGAGGATGAACCAGCAAGACTGAACCTTGTGTTCACCCTGAGTAGGTCAGACAATGATGATATCACATATGAGAGGCCCCTCGGAGCTAGTGACCACGTAGTCCTCAGTTTTGATTGCATAGTAGAGTTACAAGTGGAGAGGGTAACAGGAGTCGAATGCAAAGAAAACAAACTATTAACGGGGGGACTACACAGGTATGAGGAACTTCGCCCAGGAGGTTAAGTGGGACAGATAAATGGTAGGAAAGTCAGTAAATGAAATGATGGAATATGTAACAACAAAATGCAAGAATGCAGAGGAAAGGTTTGTTCTGAAGGGAAACAGAAACAATGGGAAGACCAAAGCGAGTCCATGGTTTATCTGCAGGTGCAGTGAGGCAAAAACTAAGTGCAATAGAGAATGGAAGAGGTACAGAAGGCAAAGGAGCCAGGAAACAAGGAGATCAGTTGAAGAGCCAGAAACGAATATGGACAGAAAAGGAGGGAGGCCCAGCGACAGTACGAAAATGACATTGAATCAAAAGTTAAGTTTGACCCGAAACTGCTGTTTAGCCACATTAGGAGAAAGACAACAGTCAAAGACCAGGTGATCAGGCTGAGGATAGATGGTGGGGAACTGACAAGAAACGATCAAGAGATATGCGAGGAGCTCAACATGAGATTTATAGAAGTGTTCATAGTGGGGGACGCCAATGGGGAATACACCAACAAGTGCTGGACGACATAGAGGCCGTCAGACCACCGACCCATAGTAACCTGGTGGATCTTCCCATAACGTTCAAAAGCGTCACGTATGTCAACTTCATTGGCCTCAAAAGGCACGTTTCACACACGTACCCACGTATAGTATCGTGAAACGTCATGCAACTGAACAGTGACTGCTGGGGTGACTTGCTTGCTTACATCCTGGTACTGGATGACATTCTGCTCATAGGTCTGAGGTCTGAGTATCACAAAACTTGACGAAAATCCGGTAAAGTCAATTCAAGGCGACGGCACACAGGGATTCATGCTGGATGCCATATGTATCACGAATGATTGCTGGCACTAACACATTAATCGATGTGCTGGTGATTGTACCCCGTATTAGTTCAATGCAAACAGAATTAACTCTCCTGTGAAAACCAGTCACCATTGTTGTTGATGTACAAAAGCTCCTCCACCAGGTGTCGAGACTGAGCAGAAGCAGCTGACAAACGCTCAGCACAACGTTCTGAATGTGATCCGCATGTTTGCTAACAGTGCAGGCACTGTACTTCCCGCCACCAGAACTGTAACATCCTCACCAGCCCTTCAGAGCATAAACATTGTACTTCCTACCTTCAGAACTGCAACATCCTCACCCTTCCTAAACAGTGCAGGCACTGTACTTCCTGTCACCAGAACTGTAACATCCTCACCAACTCTTCAGACCATAGACATTGTACTTCCTACCTTCAGAACTGCAATATACTCACCCTTCCTCAAGAGTGCAGGCACTGTACCTTCAACCTCCAGTACTGTAACATCCCCACCTGTCCTTCAAAGTACTTCCAACTTTCAATACTGTAACATCCTCACCCATCCTCATAGTACAGGCGCTGTACCAGATATGGCTATCTAAGCTTTGAGGTCCCACTACTTGTACGTGTTTTCCGCCAGTACAAAGAAAGGCTGAGAGCACTTGAAGTTGTGGCAGGTTCTTGTTCCAGGTATGTTGCTAATGATAATATTGTGAAAATTATGTGTTATGCCTATATTAGATCATTGATTGATTATGACCTACCGCTACTTGCTCTTGTGGCAAACTGGAAGCTTGGAGGTCGGGAAAAAGTACAGAACGAAGCAATGAGGATCGTCGCCAAAATACCACATATGTGGAAAGAACTTAATTTTCCAAGCATCAGAGATCGTATCAATTAAAGAATGTCCTCACTGGGGTCAATGTGCTCAGGCAAACCTTTTCAAACCCTTGCACAGAAACCCTCCAAACTTTCCTCAGAACTGGTGAACGCTCTTCCAGATGGATCATAAAACCTAGATTTTTTTTAATGCACTCATCCCCTCCCCCATCTGGCTGAGACCAATCCTATTCAAACACTACACTATTAATTCTCACAACCCATGCACATTCATACCACAATACAGAACTGGAAAATCTATATCCCATCTCTTTCCACACACTACCTCATTCCTACACTTTGTTTTATAAAAATACCCAGATAAAGCCCGTATTCCCACTTCCCCCTCCACCTCCCTCATAGCCCACCATATAGAAATATAATCCACTACTAAATACATGACCGCCCTTCTCACACTATCACCCACTCCCTCTATATCTAAAATCAATGCTTTCAATACCATTAAGCTACCTCCTCCAACCATATCCAAGACTCTACGAAACCTTAGACGTACCCTCGCGATACCCTTACAAAAATACTCTACATGATATGCAGTCTCCGCCTTCCCGCACAAAACACAACATGTAGACTGCACAACTCTCATCTGATACAATCGTGCTTTAGTGGGTAATATCCCATGTAAAAACCTATACATAGTTTCCCGCACCCTTAACTTTAATCTTAACTTACGGAACACACACCAGATACCTGCCCCCTTCATCACCTCATTAACCCTCAGAGTTCTCCCCAAAACTCGCACCAACACTTTTCCCGGTATGCTATCCCTCAGTAATTATCGCATCATACACATACACTCCTTCAAATCCCTAACCCCCCCCCCCCATTGCCGCACATCTTCCATAACTTCACTCACCCTTACACCCCGATCCACACTGTGGTATGCAAAGAGTATTTGGCGCATGTACACACCCTCACTGAAAGGTTATCTCCCCCAACATGCGAACCAGGTGCTAAGGGTTGATAATGGGGCCCCACCGTTCAATCAGTACCCAGGTTCCAGCCAATGAGAAGATGTCTTTGGTAATCACAGAGGCGTTGTGAGTTCCAAACACCTGTCTGCCCTAGTTATTCCCATTCTAGTGCTGGTTGAAGCACGGTCTGCCTTGCTTACTGTGGAGTGCACTAATACCTATTGCTGTACATAGTGTATATAGTGTACATACTTCTGTTCTTACTTGGTGAAGGATAATATAAGTCAAAAGCTTTTCTGGTTTGTTTATTTTGCTCCCTTTACACCCAGGATAACAGGCCTTTGGATTCCTGGGTTGTAATACCAACCGAACTGTATATAACTATTTCACATTCAGTCTACTACACAGTGGCATTAATCCTAATCCACCCCTCCTCAATGATGTCAAAACTGTTTGCTTCAGCCAATGATAACCATATCCCCAAATAAAACGCATTACCTTCTTTTGCACCAACCTCACATCATTTGCCATCAATGGATAAACCACTGCCACATGCCACAACTTAAGATAAATGATTGTATTTATAACTATGGCCCTCTGATGGATCGTCAGTCCACTCGACCTTATGCCCCCCAACCTCCTCAATACTCCTTCCATATCCCTTATGGAATTGGCCTCTCTAGCTTCTTGCTCTGCCCTTTTGTATAATACCACACAGATCTTAATTTGTCTACCACCTGTCAACCATACTTTTGTCCTAAGTTCCCTCCCACGCGTGAACACACTTCTAACAATTCAGACTTAACTCCTTTAAGATACATACCTGTTGCCCCACTAAATATCTCAATAATATGACCTATATTTCTTAATCCCTCCTCTTCCCCAACTAAAACCGTCGTGTCGTCAACATACCCAACTATACCAGGAGCACCCTGCTGCCTTACCACCCCCTCTCACCCACCCCAACATTAATCATCCTATATAGAGGATCTTGCAAACATACAAATAGGATCCGAGACATGGGGCATCCCTGTCTCAGTTCCCTGTCCATACTAATTACCTTCCCCACCCGTCCATTGATTTGCACCCGTATTTCTGCGCCTTTGTATAATGTTTCCGCCAATCGGACAATTTCCTCTCCAAAACCCATGCACCTCATTATCATCCATAACGTTTCTCTCTACACAATCATAAGCAGCCTTCCAATCCAAAGCTAGTACACCCCCTCCACTCTTCCTATGTTCATCTATGTAGTCCTTTATCCTTCCATGTCCACTAATCATTGACTGCCCCAGCAGACCCATTTGTCCCTTATCTATAACCCTCCCAATAACACTGCATAACCTATTACATAATACCCTTGCAAACAATTTATAATCACCGCACATTAAAGATAAACCTCTATAATCTAGGATGCTATGCTGCACTTATCCCTACGGAATCATGACAACGACTCCTGTTCATTGCGTCATACCCATACATCCCTTTACCTTCATTTCATTCAACAAATGCACCAAACATTCCTTCAAGATCTCCCAGTTACTTAAAAACCATTTGGAATGCCATCAATCCCTGGCGTCTTCCCTAAATTGATTCCCTATAATGCCTTCAACACCTCATCTTCTCTTATGGGCCCCTCTATCTCCACCCTGTCTTCCGTTTCAAGTGTTCGTGATATCCCCTCCTCCAAAATATGCAAGTATCCCATCTTCCTATTACCCCCTCTCATATATATCTCAAACCATTTATCCACAACAGCACTAATTCCTTCAGTAGTTACTAACCGCTGTTCCACCATGTTCCCACCCACATCCTGATTTATTTCTAACTTTAAGATATTCATTATATTTTGCCGGATCTTTAATCAACGCAGAATGCAAGCTGATGGCTTTTCACCCCATAATACATCCTCCAACCCACCTCTTAATCATTCACCATCAAGCCTCGCATTTTGCATCTCCAACAATTGTGTCCTTATACCCTCAATCTCTGAAACCAAATAAACTCCACGACATCCTTCATAACACAGTTTCAATCAATATTTCCATTGTCCGGCCTCCATTCCTTTCTTCATATAAAAACTACAGATTCCCGGTTTAGCACATTGCTCCCACCACAGTAATATATCACCTCCTAGCTTTTCTTTATTCCATTCATTTTTCCACCATTCCACAAAGCTAAGTCCACCTTCCATATCCTCTAACAAGCTCACATTTTGTTTCCAATAGCTCATAAAACATTTCGGCAACTCGCCCCATCCAGCGTCCACAACCACCCCTCTATGATCCGAAAATACTAAATTTACAGTTTCCATATTATTAACTTGTATCCTAGGAGAGACATAAATGCGGTCCAAGTGTGCCACATAAGTATGCTCCACCACCCACCCCTTCCCACTACTGCATCCACTAAGCAGACCCCCTAACACATCCTGTAGGACCCCCAACACACACCCAGCTCCTCTTGGCTCCACATCCTTCCTACATATCACACAATTCCAATCCCCCCAAATATTGTATAAATAATAAGCCCTCGCATATGATAAATAAGAACATCCCTCACAAAATGTTCCTTAACATGCCTATTCCTGTCTGCAGGCATATCAACACTTATAAAACACACATGAACCCCACCCGATGTCCCATCCTCCCTTACTAGTCCTCCTTTCCCCACTTCTTCCCAGTGTTACATTTGAAATGGACTGGTCTCCACTATTAAAACAGCAGCACCTCCCTTGAGTTTACCTGTATACCCATCATGAACTTTGTACCCGTCAATCAATAAATCCCGACCAAATTTAAAATTATGCTCTTTTAAAAGGATGACCTGTAAACCATATTGCCTTAAAAAGGCACTGAAGAACCTCATCTTTACTTCGGCCCTGAGGCCCTTTTACCCCATCGTTGTGCAGACGTAAGGATATCGTCACTGTCCGAGGCAACTGCCTCCTTCTTACGTGAAGCCGCAACAGTGATCGTATCAATCTGACTGCCTTCCTTGTCTATTTCAACTACAGTTTCACAAAGCCCCTGTGGTTGCCCATCCCTTCTACTCACACTGCTTCCCTCATGGACCCCATCCTGATCCATATGTTGCCCATCCAATCCTTTATTCAGCATTCCATCCTCATGGTGATCATCCAAAAATTCCTGTATTACATTGTTTATTTCAGTCGACACTTCAATACCCAAATCCACTTGTCCCACCTCTTCCTCCATACATATTTTCTCAACGACTGCTACCTCTGGTAAAGTAACACACGCCACCGGATTGTCTTCCACAATCTCACTCCACGTCCGACCCACCCGAATATGCTCTCCTGTAGACTGGGACATCACTTCTCTCTTCTTTTCCATTCCTGTCCCTGCTCCCTGTGACCAGGTCGAAGAACATCGTAGTCACTGTGTAGCCACATGTTGAAATGCACCACACAGTCGACAGGTTTTCCTTTGCCTGGCATATGTGACATATACCTGAGTTTTAAAATCACTCAAAGCCACAAATGACTGTATGGATCGTCGCAAGGACATTTTGAGGGAGAAATATCCGTCACGCAGTCACGCATACATACCATCTGACCACCTTCCAATCGTTGCTTGATGTATTACTCCATATTCCTCAAACAATGCTTGGATGTCTTCTTCATCAGCCTCAATTGGAACATTCCATAATTTTACCAAGTATAATACTTGGATACGTCCTTCATTCGCACTTCCAAACCAGGGTTAACCGTCATACATACATCCTGGTACTTGTCCACCATCTTGTCATACATCACAGTTGTCACGAATTTCACGAATATCCTCCATGAACCATTAAAGGCAATGCAGTACGGATCTTCATTGTTGATTCCAAATGTATCGCTTAAGATAACAGGCAGTAGAACAAATGCATTTGTGTTATATACCGCGCCCTTCAGCACCTCTATGCACACAGTGTTGACTCATCTCCTGAGCAGCTTGGGCCATCTTGAGAAAATCTCGCAGTTCTACCAACAGACAATAGCACAACAGCCAATGTCTGCTCTCCACCAAGGGTGTGTGGTACATGCAAGAACTAAGGCGCAGTGCAAACTCCCGGCCCGAAAGCGAAGAGGTCAATGAATGAAACTATGGAAAATTACATTTACTTGGATGTAACATGAGGTACACACCAGTAAATGGTAACTAAGATAATTATTATTTATCAAAGTTACATAGACAAGTAGGAATTTGGGACACCTAGGTCACAAAAATGTCCCCCTTCGATATCTACAACTGCCATATCCACAAGTTGCTCTATACCTATATTAATTACAAATGAAATGTACATTACCAGAAATTCTGGTAAATTTAATAGAAATTTGTGGACTGTATATTAAAATTAATAAATTATTACATATACACATTTACATAACAGAATGAGAATTTATAATCATAACACTCACCAATTAGTCTGGAGATTACTGTGTATAATACTCAAAAACCTCCCTCTAACTAAATTTATGATAATACTGGCCAGAATTACAAATATAATTTAGATAGCTTATCCTGGAGCTGTCCTGTACATTGATTTAATGCTCAAATTATGCAGATATGCACATCCAACAATTTTGGCTTCTATTTGAGATGTGCAAGCCCAATATAACCTCTAGAGCAACGAAAATTATACACCTTACATTAACGTATTTGTACTCCATTCAAAACACAATGGTGAGTGACCTCTGTGCAGGCACAGAGCTTCCCATTTTTTGTAATATAATTTTTATTAAATACAATATAAACCATCAATTTACATATAAAATACTGTATTTCCATAAATATGTACAGTATTTTCTACACTGCGGCCAGGCAGAGTTCGTTGCTAAACGACTCAAATTACTCCTTCCTCTAGGAGATAATTCCAGCCGGTTCTGGCTTGAGTGGCTGTTCTCCTAGTAGGCCTTACTACGATTTCATCTTCCTGCATCACTTGGTCAGCGTTACCTTCCATATCACTCATGTCAGTTTCCCTTAGATTTTCATTTACATTTGATTGAATGCCATTTAATTCCAAGAGAATCAATTTATAAATTGTGCGTAAACTTTCTTGGCCACGACACAAGACTTTGACATTCCAGACAACACCTTGTGCATCTGGGTACAATGTCAATACTTTGCCCAGAGGCCACAATGTTCGATGTTGTTCAGTATCAATTAGCACAATGTCACCTGGTTGAATGTTCTGTCGATTTACTGCCTCTGTCGCAACATAAAAGTGTTCACGTAGTGTAAGAATATGTTCCTTACGCAACACATTAGACCAATGATCAATTACTTTATTTAACATTTTAAATTTATCACACAACACTTCTGCATCATTTTAATCTTCATCATTTTTTTCAGGATTATTTCTATAGACAGGGGCAGCCCCCCCTGCCAAGGGGCTATAGGAGTAATAAATTTTCAGGTACACCCTCGCTGGGTTAACAGAGATTGAACATAGTTACTATTATTTAATTCTATCAAGTGTTGAGCACCTGCTACAAAATTTGTGGCATTATCCGAAATCATTAATCTCAGACAGGATCTCCTAGCTGCAAATTTTCGAAACAGCTGTATAAACTGTTCTGCAGACAAGTCCTGAGCCATTCTAAATTTACTGGCCTAGTAGCAGTACAAGTGAGCAAGCATACATACACTTTCAGTGGAACACCGTCTGAAGTACAGGTTAAAATGATTGGACCACTATAGTCTACACCTGTTACATTAAATGGTTTCACTAATTGTACACGCTCCTTTGGCAATGGTGGAGGACCTGGGTATATATAGGATCTGGCATCCACACGGCAACATATTACACAAGATTTAATCACCCTTTTTACACTTTGCCGTCCTTGTGGAATCTCGAAAGTTTCCCTAATACAATTTAAGGTATCTTGTACCCCACCATGCATTACATTTTTATGGGCCTCTAAAACAATTAAATTTGTTAGATGATAAGTTTTGGGCAGTAAGATATGGTGTTTTGCATAATCACCCAATTCAGCATTTTGTAACCTACCTCTGCACCTAATTACATTGTTCTCTAAATACAGCCCCATTTTCTCTATTATGGAACCTTTCACAATTTTACTTTCCATGACCAATTTAATCTCATTTCCATAGATTTCTTCCTGTACCCTGTTTATCTAATACTCAAGAGGACGTGAAAACTTATATGAGATATTCATCTTGTTTAGAAATTTAAACACCAACTTAGATACATTGAATAGTTTGGGTAAAGAAGAATACCTATTTATATCAGTGGCTAAGGAAGGACAAACTATTGGAGTGGTGGTCACAGTGATTTCAGCAGGAGCAATATACGCCTTTTGTACAGGCCAATTAGCTTTATTTACCAACCAGCTCTGTTCTTAAAACCATGATACAGCATTTACAAATTTAGCATAAGGTAAACCTCGAGACAAGAAATCAGCTGGATTCTCCCCTCCAGGTATATGGTTAAATGTTAACATATGCTGACCCAAACTATTATGCTTCTCTTGCATCTGATTAATTTCAGCGACTCTGTTTTGTACATACACAATTTTACTGTTTCCATTACGAATCCATTGTAAGCATACCTCATTATCAGACCAAATTACAGTGTCACTAATATTTATCTCCTGCAACTTATTTCTTATATAATTAGCTAATTTGACACCTACATAAATGGCTGTTAATTCCAACTGAGGTAAGGTATGTGATTTAATTGGAGACACTTTAGCCTTAGACATAACAAGAGAAATAACACTATTACATTGAAGGTAAGCAACTGCTCCATATGCCAATTTTGAAGCATAACCAAAAAATGTGGAGTATATTTTTCCCATCTGGATTGGCCACCTAACATGGGAACTCCAACATTGGAATTTTTTCTTAATTAATCACCAATTAATTCATCCCACCTGTTAATGAATTCCTCAGGTAGAGTTTCATCCCAAGCACATTTAAGCTTCCATGCTTCTTGTATTAATAATTTCCCTCTTATAGTAAGGGGTGACACTAAGCCTAGTGGATGCTGGGCATACTGTAATTATTAGGTTTTAACATTAATTTTTTTTTTTTTTTTTTTTTTTTTTTTTTTTTTTTTTTTTTTTTTTTTTTTCTTTTTTTTTTTACACAGGGTTTGATAAGGTTAAGGATCCCTAGGTTTATTGACAGCTATTTACAGGTTAAGGATTCCTAACTTTATTGGCAAGCTAAGAGCTGTTACCTTCATCAGCTCATTTGAAAGCATTTTTATTGTTATGAGACATACAAGTAGGGAACAGGATGAAGTTTGAGCCATCTGTGGGCCAGCATTTTCATCTGATTAACTCACTTTATCTCGTTGACATCATTATGCTGTACGAATGTGTTCGATACTCGAGTCATCCTGGGTATGTATGATCTCAGATGGAGTGATGTTCTGGAGAAGGGTGCAGCCAGTGTGAAGTTGTTGCTTTCTGCTCGTCTTGTGGCATAAAAGCTTGTTTCATGCTGTCCTCGAAGTGGATCCAAGTGTGGTATTTTGACAATATTGGCCTTGTACATAACAGTAAGGCCACCCACATCCCTCCTATGTTGAAGGCTCTGCTGAAGTGACAGATCTATCCAGGATGGGCTCAGGCGAGAGATGAGACGTCCTGCTCTGTTCTCTACTCTGCCAAGCAGTCACAGATGAGAGGGGGGGCAGGCAAACCAAGAAAGTGGAGCATACTCAAGGTGTGAGCGTACTTGTGCCTCGTACAGGATCTTGCAACCCCTACTGTCAAGCAGATGGGAGATACGGCGAAGTGCTGTAAGCTTCCTGGCTGCCTTGTTTGCAAGATTTACAACATGGTTCTTCATGGTTAGTTTGGAGTCAAATTTCACCCCAAGGATATCAACTTCTTCTCCAGGTGCCAACATCCTCCCATTCATCCTTACTACTGCACCAGCATTACCATCATGGTGCCTAGAGACGATCATCATTTGCGTTTTCTCAGGTGCAAATGTTACTTGCCATCTATTTCCCCAAGCTGATATAGCGCTCAGCTGGTGATTGATGTAGCTTAGAGCAGCTGGCATTTCTTCTCTTGGATAAGTGAATGTCAGTGTACAGTCGTCTGCATATGCATATGATTCTGGGATGAGATGAAGAAGGTCGTTGAAGTAGACATTCCATAACAATGGACCCAGTACGCTTCCTTGTGGAACACTTGCCCCAATAGGATGTCTTGCTGATTCCATTCCATTGAGAACTACACTTAGAGATCTACCATGAAGGTAATCACTGAGGAGACATAGCATATAGCCTGCAATTCCCAGTGCTTGAAGTTTTGCTAAGAGGCCCTGGTGCCACACCCGGTCGAAAGCGCCAGCAATGTCCAGTGCTACCACACAGCTGACTTTGGATTCATCCAGTGACTGGTGCCACTTAGTGGAGAGGATTAACAACAGATCAGCAGCAGAGTAACCTTTCCTGAAGCCATATTGACGATCACAAAGTAGTGAGTGGTAGTCAAAAAACTCTGTCATTTGTCTTGAGATTATTGTCTCAATGATCTTACCAGTGATTGACAGGAGTGGCACTGGTCTGTAGTTGCTGATTTCTGCTCTGCTATTCTTTTTGTGAACAGGGACTACATTTGCCTCTTTCCATAGAGAGGGCCATTTACACTGTACTAGGCAGTGCTGAAAGATGCGAGTTAGAGGTGCTGGTAGCTGGTCTGCACATCTTCTCAACAATCTTGGGCTCAACTTGTCTGGGCCCACAGCCTTTTCTTGGTCAAGCGATTTAAGAAGGAAATGCACCTCCTCCTGCCTTATTGTCACCTGGAGTTTACCTGGAGAGAGTTCCAGGGGTCAACGCCCCCGCGGCCCGGTCTGTGACCAGGCCTCCTGGTGGATCAGAGCCTGATCAACCAGGCTGTTGCTGCTGGCTGCACGCAAACCAACGTACGAGCCACAGCCCGGCTGGTCAGGAACCGACTTCAGGTGCTTGTCCAGTGCCAGCTTGAAGACTGCCAGGGGTCTGTTGGTAATCCCCCTTATGTATGCTGGGAGGAAGTTGAACAGTCTCGGGCCCCTGACACTTATTGTATGGTCTCTTAACGTGCTAGTGACACCCCAGCTTTTCATTGGGGGGATGGTGCATCGTCTGCCAAGTCTTTTGCTCAAAACTGACACTTTTGTCAAAACTGACAGTTTTGACACAGTTCTTGCAGCTAGCCAAGGAGGGTCCCTTGCTGGATCAGGAACTTGCATTTTGGTAGCAAAGTGTTCAGCAAAGAGGTCCGCTTTCTTTTGAGTACTAGTAGAGGTGGTCCCATCCTGTCGATTTAGAGGTGGAATAAGTTCATCAGCAGATAACCTTGTCTCTCCTTGACCAGGGACCACCAGGTTTTGGAGCCTACCCTACCTGATGCTAACTTTCTTTTAGTGTCCACCTCCCATTTAGCAATGGCCCACTTTTGAACATCACCCATATGCCTACAGGCTTGCATGTGCAAGTCCCTGTTATAGGTGGTAGGATGTCTCTTATACCTTCGCCATGCTTTGTACTTAGCAGTAGCAGCCTCTCTACAACGAAAGCCAAACCAAGGCTGATCTGTAGGCTTCGTCACATATTGCCGGTGAGGAATGTGTCCAGTGAAGGCTTTCACTTGGCTGTCAGCATCCCCTTGGAGAAGAGGATTCCAATCGGTGGTGGCGAGCTCGGAGCAAAGCGCTGGCCAATTACCTCTTTCCCATAGCCAGGTTGTGCGTGTGGACTCCTCACCTCGTTCTTTTGGGATCTTAAGTGTCGTAAAAACAGCCTTGTGGTCAGACGATCCAACGTAGCCGAGGGGTTGACAAGTGACTATGCCTTCTGCCAGATTACTCACTACTGGGTCAAGGGAGGAGCCACAGATAAGAGTAGGGAAATCAACAAAGTTTCTCATGTCAAACACTGCAAGAAGGTCATCAAAGTCCCTCTGTATAAAGTGCTGGGTGAGGTCACCAACAATTATAATATGTTGAGAGTTGTGTTGTAGCAGAAGGGAGTCAATATTTTCCATTAGGAAGTTGATAGGGTCTGCATGTTGCCACTGAGGTCTGTACATTGCACATGCTAGTACAGAGGTACTAGTGTTTATACAGAGCTTGATGAACATCATTTCAAGATGTGTAGGGGTGGCAACATCAATGTGCTGGGCATGAACACTTTTAGAGAAGCACACAGCAACACCTCCTCCTTGCCCTTGCCTGTCTCTTCTCATCCATGAGGTGTAGCCAGCAATTCTTGCAAAATTTTCTGGAGTCCTCTCATCCAAAAATGTTTTAACAACAGCTATCATGTCGGGACGTCGAGTGTTCACAAAACTATGTGTGAGCTCTCCAACATTAGTAATGAAACCTCTAATGTTGGCCGACAGGATGCTGATAGACTGGCTCCTCATGATGAAGTGGTCAGCTTGAGGTGGTAGGTGTGTAGGGAATGTAAGGTGCCTGCCCTTGAGAGAGGTAGGGTACTGAGACAGCTGCAGGGATGTAGGTCTGTGGTCTTGTATAAGGCACAATCCCACCTGTTGGGCTGGGATAGGAGTAGCTAAGTTGGTGACGTGTGAGAGTGTTCACCAATTAAGAGATCCTGCTTGTTTGTTCTGAGAACAGGTCTCTAAACAGGTGGCCCTGTCTGTCACTCAGTATTCCAAGTTAATCCCAATACATTACTACATTTTGGCACTTCATCTCCAGGGTAATATTTACTTATTTTGTCCTTTAATTTGGACGAATTACTATTCCATTCCCTCAATGGCATATTTACACTTTGCATTATATTATTAGCCTCTTCATAAGTCATTAACAGTTCCTCTTCAGTTGACGTCACACCCAGGAAATTGTCCACATAAAATTGTTTGCTCATTACTTTATTCAATGGACTTCCTATACATTTAAGGTGTGCATTTATCATTGCTTGAAGAAGGAACGGACTGGATGTAGCACCAAATAATATGCTCCTAAAGGGAAAGGTTTTCAGAGGGCTAAGTGGGTCACTAGGATTCTCAGGCCATAAGAAGCAGGTACAATCTCGGTCAGCCTCTTGTAAACCCACTCTTAGGAAAGCTTTACTTATGTCAGCCATAAAGGCATAATTCTTCATCCTGAAATTTAATAAGATATCTCCTAATTTTCCGTCAATGAAGGACCTGTCATCAAACAGTCATTTAAACTAGGTACATTTTTGTTACTCCTGGCACTACAATTAAACACAATCCTCAGAGGAGTGGTCTTAGAATCCTTCTTCACTCCGTGATGTGACAAATAGTGACCATAAATTTTGACTTGCTCAGGAGGTACCTCTTCTATAAATTTATTAATTAATTGTTCAGTAATTATATCATTATAGGCAGTCAACAATTCTGGTGTCTTACTCAGTTCGCGGAGCTGAGCCTTTAATTGTCCATATGCCATTCTGTAATAAGTAGGCAATTCTGGATGGTTCAGTCTCCACGGAAGTCGTACCCAGTATTGTCCAGATTCAAATTTTACATCTCTCAGGTATTGTTCCTGAGAAAAAGAATCGTCTGGACTTTCTTCATTTACATTTATTCCAATGCTGTCTAATTTCCACAATTTATGCACTAGCTCAACACCATCCTCTATGGAAGAATTATACTGGGGTACGATTTCATGAGTAAGACACACAGTTATGGTATTTGTAGTTTCCTCTAGTCATGAATTATTATTACGAGGAATCCTACCATACATTACTTGGCCTCCTGCAGTCTTTAAAAGGGTGACACCATATTTCTTTACCATACACTTTACAAAGGAGGCATAATAGTCACTATCTATCAAAGTATTTATTGGGCCTACAAAATCATCATTTACATCAGAAGGTGCTAAATTTACATTATGTGAAAGTCTTTCTGTAGCTTTACTAAGCCCTGCTGTAGATATTTTCTCTGGAAGTCTATCTACAATTACTGCATTAACACGTTTTTTCTCATTGCCCAACCTCACAGTTACATAAACAATGTCATACAATTGAGCCCTTTTATCTGAGAGAAAACCAGATAATTTTAGAGTTGTAGGATCTCCCATTTGTACTTTCATACCATCAAGACATTTACGTTTTATGAAAGTACGTTGGGATCCCTGGTCTAATAATGCAGTTACATTTTTTGATTTATATCTTTTATCATCAATTTTTACCTGTAACACAGGTAAGGCTACTTCAGCAAAACCATCACTATTAACATTAGCAGCAATTTTTACATTAGCCACTGATGTGTCAGGATTGTCAACATTATCATTATTATCACCATTATCATATAGACTCTTACACATGACTATATGGTGTCTTCCTTTGTGACATTGATAACAGTTGTTTATTTTGGCATGACAATCCTTTACATTGTGATCACCTAGACATCTGATACATCTGCCAAGTTCCTCCAGTCTTTCAACTTTATCATTCCATGAACTGTATGCATTGCAATTCTTAGAAAAATGAGTACCCTTGCAGAAGAGACGATCTCTCTTTTCTTTGACTGGTTTCTTATTAACTGGGCTACTCTTAGGAGGGTACTTATTCTTCTTACCTTGTGGAGAATCATTATTTCTGATTCCTGCTACTTGATATGTACCTATGTAACTCTTTTTAGGAAATGAATTTTGATTATTAACATTGGGATAATTTTTCCCGTTTTGAAACTTGACAGATACCTCAGAGTTATGATGTGTTGCATCTTTAAAATGAGTTGGTTGGGTGGTCTGCAACTGAACAATTAATTCTTGTAGACCTAGTCTTATTTCCTCCAGATCAAAATAACCTTTGTGATACTTGTTCGAGAGTCATTCAAGTGTTTTACAGCTTAAATTTATGATGATAATACTGGCCAGAATTACAAACATAATTTAGATAGCTTATCTGAGGTTCCTAGAGCTATCCTGTACATTGATTTAATGCTCAAATTATGCAGAAATGCACATCCAACAATTTCGGCTCCTATTTGAGAGGTGTAAGCGCAATATAACCTCTAGAGCGACGAAAATTATGCACCTTACATTAACGTGTTTTTACTCCATTCAAAACACAATCGCGAGTGACCTCTGTGCAGGCACAGAGCTTCCCATTTTTTATAATATAATTTTTATTAAATACAATATAAACCATCAATTTACATATAAAATACTGTATTTCCATATATATATACAGTATTTTCCACAGAACCATTTACATAATTTATGTCAAGTAAGGAAACAGCGGCACTTCCCCTCCTCATGGGATATTACTCCATTCCAAATCACTATACCTCCCTTTTCCCGAAAATAGCTTCTTAAATCACAATATTTGCTTTGATGCCAAGCAAGATACCTTAATTAAGTTATATTGATGATGTAGTCACATAGCACACTCACAAATTATTTATGTTGATGGTTCTGTTCACTAATCCACTGGTGCAGCTGGTAGTGCTGCTGTTGTCAAACAGAGTGATGGCTCTCATAAAGAA
This sequence comes from Cherax quadricarinatus, assembly GCF_038502225.1. Taxonomy (NCBI): domain Eukaryota; kingdom Metazoa; phylum Arthropoda; class Malacostraca; order Decapoda; family Parastacidae; genus Cherax; species Cherax quadricarinatus. Next base: position 36,072 of record NW_027195088.1, read on the forward strand.
ATTGGAGCACACATCAATAACTGGGCATCTACCAGTCAGAGAGAACTGTTTGCCATACAGTCCATTCTCGAAAAATTCCCAAACTTTGCCCACTGTAAATCAAACAGAACCATTTTTTTTAACATAAGAACATAAGAACATGAGAAAGGAGGAACACTGCAGTAGGCCTGTTGGCCCATACTTGGCAGGGCCTTTACAATAACAACCCACTATTCAAACATTTGCCCAACCCACTCTCAGTGCTCCCCTAACAATAAGCTCTGACAAATCTATTTACTCATGTGCAAGTCCCACGCAAATCCAACCCCTCTCATTCATGTATTTGTCTGACCTAAACTTGAAACTACCCAAGATTTCAGCTTCGATAACCCTACTAGGAAGACTGTTCCACTCATCAACTACCCTATTTCCAAACCAATATTTTCCAATAGCATTCCTAAATCTAAACTTATCTACTTTGAATTCATTACTGCGGGCTCTCTCCTGGAGAGATATCCTCAAGACCTTATTTATATCCCCATTATTAATACCCATTTTCCACTTATACACTTCGAACATGTCTCCCCTCATTCTTCGTCTTACAAGTGACTTCAATCTTTCTTCATCCCGATGATTTCTAATGCTATGAATTAATTTTGTCATTCTTCATTGAATATTTTATAAGGAATTTATATCCATTCTTTTGTTAGGTAATTTTAATATTGATATCCATTCTGTAATATGGAGACCAGAACTGAGCAGCTTAATCTAGGTGAGGCCTTACTAATGATCTATAAAGCTGTAGTACAACCTCTGGACTTCTGTTGCTTACACTTCTTGATATAAATCCCAGTAATCTGTTTGCCTTATTACATACGCTTCAGCACTGCTGTCTTGGTTTAAGGTTCGACCTCACCGTAACCCCCAAGTTCTTTTCACGTTTTGTATGGCTAAGTTCAGCATTATTAAGCTGGTAGGTGCTAGGGTTGTGACCATTCCCGAGCTTTAGAACTTTGCATTTATCTACACTAAACTGCATCTGCCACTTTTCTGACCATGAATTGAGTGTCTAAATCTACCTGAAGTTCCGTGACATCAAAGTCTGAATCGATTATCCTACCTATCTTCGTGCTATCAGTGAGTCTGCTTATATCACTAGTAATTCCCTCGTCAAGGTCATTTATATATATTATAAACAACAACGGGCCTAAAACCAATCTCTGCGGAATGCCACTTGTTACGGAAACCCACTCAGATTTAACCCCATTTATGCACACTCTCTTCTTCCTATTGGTGAGCCACGACTCGATCCATGACAACACTTTTCCCTCAGTACCATGAGCTGCCACTTTCTTTAACAGTCCCTGATGTGGTACTTTGTCAAAAGCCAAACTAAAATACAAATAAACAATATCGAATTATTTATCGTGATCATCGGCCTCAAAAGCTTTTCTGAGGAAAGGTAGTAAATTAGTTAGGCTGGAACGGCCTCTTGTGAATCCATGTTGAGTATCATTAAACAAATTATGCCTAACGAGAGGGCTTATCATATTATCAGCTATAACTGACTCTAGTAAATTGCCTACAATTGAGGTTAATTTGACCTTAAGGAATTGTCCCCTGCTTTAAAAATAGGAATTACATTGGCCATCTTCCACATATCGGATACTACATCTGTTTGAAGAGATATATTAAAAATATTAGTCACTGGGTCACAGAGTTTAATTTTGCATTCTTTAAGAGCCCTTGAAAAAAGTTCATCAGGGCCCGGGGATTTATTTTATTTCAGTCGGTCTACTACTGGCAATATAAACATAAATGCAGTATAATGTGATCCTTTATTGACTACGTTTCGCCCACACAGTGGGCGAAACGTAGTCAATAAAGGATCACATTATACTGCATTTGTGTTTATATTGCCATTGTGTCGGTATTTTATACCATTTATTTCCATCGGTCTACTACTATTACATCTAATTACTTTATAAGGGATAAATGTTCTTTGGGCAGCATGTATATTGTTTAGAAAACTCTCATATTGATAGCTCTCGTCGTTACCCCAGTCAACAGATGTAATCTGCTGGCGAAAATCTTGGACCGTTATTGAATCATTCCTACTATCATACTTTCTTTCAATGCTAAAGGAAATTGATTTGTGGTTGCTTGCGCCGAGTTCCTCTGTAATTTCTAAACTATTAACAACTTGCCAGAACCATATCAAGCAGGTTATTTCCTTTTGTAGGTTGTCACAAACTCCTTCAAAAAACAGTCATGAACTACCTCTAAGAAGTCGTTAGATTCTAAGTTCCCAGTCAAAGAATTCCAATCAATCTGACTAAAGTTAAAGCCACCTAGAATTACTATGTTTTCGTGCCTTCTTGCGTTAACAATTTCCTCCCAAAGTAGTCTCCCTTGGTCCCTATCTAAGTCAGGGGAACGGTATATCAGGCCTAAAATAAAATTTTCATGCCCCTCTGAAAATTCTACCCAAACAGACTCAGTATGTGTTTCAGACTTTATATCCTATTTTATGCAACAGTTAAAACGATCTCGGACATACATTGCCGCCCCACCCAACTTCCCAATACTTCTGTCTACTTGGAACATTATAAAACCCTGAATATGACACTCAGAAGGCATGTCCCGTTTTTCATATTAAACCACGCCTCAGTTATAGCAAAAACATCAGTGTTACCCGCACTTGCAACTAATCTCAATTCGTCCATCTTATTTCTCGCACTACGACTATTATGTAAAATATGTTTAAAAAACTTCCCTTCTCTTTTCTCTTCCTGCTGATTCCTGTTCCTCAATTGTACCTGTTACTATCCTTGTCACCTAGTGCCACTGGCTTTCCAATATTCACCAATAACTCAACCTCATTCTGTCTATAACTGGTATCCCTAAAACTCACACTCTTGCTGCACTGAGAATTCATTGATTTTCCACAAAATCCCATACCACTATCTATTTCTAGTTTAAAGACCTAAGAGCTCCCTCCACTGCATTGGCAAGGGCTCCCTCCCAAAACGTAGATAAGTTCACCCCATACCTGGATTACATGTCATTTCTACCATAGAAGAGGTCCTTACTGTGTTTGTCTAGCCAGCAATTGACACCAATTGCCCGGGACAACCATTCATTTCCAACTCCTCTCCTGGGCAAAATGAAACATATCACAGGGTTCCCACCCTTTATAATTATTTCTATTGCTATCCTATACCTGCTAATCAACATTGTTGCCTCCTGCACAGAGGCAGATAATAGGATTGCTCCCATTACCTTTCATGATATCGTCTAGATGGCTAACAATCTCCCCCATCCCAACCCCAGGAAAACATACCCTCTGCCTCCTATTCCTATCCCTATGACAAAAAGCCCTATCCATAAATTTAACCTGACTGTCCCCAACTAAAACAATGTTCTTACCTTCACTGGCAGAGTTCGTCGTGACGTTCTCGATTTTCTTCGAAGGGATGGCCTTCTTTGGAATGGTCTTCGTTGGGGTTTAAAGGAAAGTCGACTCATCCTCATCTGGGAGTTTTACCTTGGTGCTCTTTGTGACTTTCCCAGCAGATGATCCATATTCACAAGGAAGCACAAAAATGAGTTTGAAGTTTCCACAGCAGTAGTCATCTGGATCTTCGTTGTTTCTGCCTCTCCAAGAGTCCTCTTGATTTTCAGCTTAACAAAATCCATGTTGTTCGGCCACTGACCAGGTCCCCCTCTTCACCTGAGGACTCACAACAGGACTACTACTAATCCTCTTGTTTACCTCAGTCAGTCTCTGTATCTCGAGCTTCGACCCCCTCAGTTCATCTTTAAACTGGGGAATCTGGAGAGGGTTTCAGGGGTCAACGCCCCCGCGGCCCGGTCTGAGACCAGGCCTCATGTTGGATTAGGGTCTGATCAACCAGGCTGTTACTGCTGGCCGCACGCAAGCTGACGTACGAAACAGAGCCCGGTTGGTCAGGTAGTGAATTTAGGTGCCTGTCCAGTGCCTTTTTGAAGACACCCAGGGGTCTATTGGTAATCTCCCTTATGTAAGCTGGGAGGCAATTGAACAGTCTTGGGGCCCAGACACTTATTGTGTTGTCTCTCAGTGTACTCCTGACACCCCTGCTTTTCATTGGGGGAATGTTGCATCTCCTACCGAGTCTTTTGCTTTCATATGGAGTGATTTTCGTGTGCAAGTTTGATACCAGTCCCTCCAGGACCTTCCAAGTGTATATTATCATGTATCTCTCTCGCCTGCGTTCGATGGAATAAAGATCAAGGACCTTTAACCGTTCCCAGTAGTTTAGGTGCCTTATTACACTTATGTGTGACGTGAAAGTTCTTTGTACACTCTCCAAGTCTGCAATGTCGCCAGCCTTGATGGGGGCTGTTAGTGTACAGCAGTATTCCAGCCTAGAGAGCACAAGCGATTTGAAGAGAATCATCATGGGCTTGGCATCCCTAGTTTTGAAGGTTCTCATTATTCATCCTTTCATTTTCCTAGGGGATGAGGTAGATACATTGTTGTTGTCTTTGAAGGCGAGATTCTCTGACATTATCACACCCAGGTCCTTCACATTACTTTTCCGCTCTATTGTATGGTTAGAATTTGTGGTATACCCTGACACATTTTTAATTTTTTCAAGTTTTCCATATCTTAGTAGTTGAAATTTTTCCTCGTTGAGCTTCATATTGTTTTGAGTGGCCCATTCAAAGATTTGGTTGATGTCCGCTTGGAGTCTCGCAGTGTTTTTGATGGAGGTCACTGCTATGGTGATCCTGGTGTCATCCACAAAGGAAGACATGAAGCTATGGCTTACATCTTTGTCTATGTGAGAAATGAGGATGAGGAGGAGAATGGGAGTGAGTACTGTCCCTTGTAGAACAGAGCTTTTCACCATGGCTGCCTGGGACTTTACTCTGCATACTATTACTCTTTATGTTCTATTTGTTCTATTTTCCCGTTATTCCTTTATCCCACATTTTGTGTGCTATTATACCAAGGTCACACTTGTCGAAAGCTTTTGCAAAGTCTGTATATACTACATCTGTATTTTGTTTACCCTCTACAGCATCCAGGACCTTGTCATAGTGGTCCAGTAGCTGGGACAGGCAGGAGCGACCTGCTCTACACCCGTGTTGCCCTGGGTTGTGTAACTGATGGGTATCTAGGTGGTTGGCTATCTTGCTTTTTAGAACCCTATCAAAAATTTTTATGATATGGGATGTTAGTGCTACCGGTCTGTAGTTCTTTGCAATTGCTTTACTGCCGCCTTTGTGGAGTGGGGCTATGTCTGTTGTTTTTAGTGTGTGTGGGAGGACCACTGTGTCCATGCACCTCTCTATTAAATACTGAAGGCACGCAATAGGAACTTCTTGCAGTTCTTGATGAGCATGGAGTTCTATGAGTCTGGGCCTGGGGCAGAGTGCATTGGCATGTCATTAATTGCCTCTTCAAAATCTATTGGAGTTATAATTATATCCGAGAGTTTTGGGATGACTTTCAAATTTTGGATTTCTTTCATAAAGAATTCATTTGGATTCTCGACCCTTAGTGTGGGCAGTGGATCACTGAACACTTAGTCATATTGGGACTTTAGAGTCTCACTCATTTCTTGGATATCATCTGTGTATGTCCCATCCCGCCCCAGCAGGGGCCCAATACTGTATGTTGTTTTTCCTTTAGATTTGGCATAAGAGATGAAGTATTTTGTTTTTGTTTTTTCAATTTCCTTTATGGCTTTTAGTTCTTCCTGTGATTTGCGTCTCCTATAAGATTCATTCAGCTTAAATTCGATATTTGTAATTTCATTGACTAGTGTTTCCCTTCATATTTCAGATATATTGACCCCACTCAGCAGCTCTGTGACTCTTCACCTTCGTCTGTATTGGGAACGTCTCTCTCTTTCTAGTTTACATCTTTTCTTTCTTTTTCTTAATGAAATATGTCTTGAGCAAATCTAAAGAACCACAGAATTAATTTTTTTTCCGTGTTGTTTAGGATATCTTCCCAGCTTGTTTCATTTAGGACATGGCTTACTTGATCCCATTGTATGTTTTTGATATTTAAATTGAATTTCGTGAAGAGACCTTCATGACTGCTTACATTTTTCTGGTCCAGAGTCCTGTGCATACATGTCTGTACCTCTGTTATGTTGTGATCTGAGTGAATTATCTTTGATACAGTTTCATTATGTATCAGATCATAGTTGTTATTGAAGATGAGGTCCTGCGTATTTTCTAGTCTTGTAGGCTCTACTATATACTGGTTTAAGGTGAATTTGTTGTAGAGATTTAATAGTTTGGGTGTGCGAGAATTTTCATCTGAGCTGCCTCCCGGGGTGGTCTCTGCTAAAACATTATTTGCTATACTACTCCATTTTAGGTGTCTCTGGTTGAAATCTCCTAGTAGTAAGATGTTTGGGACAGGAGTTGGGAGATTTTCCAGACAGTGGTCAATTTTCTCAAGCTGCTCCTGGAATTACTGGGAAGTTGCATCTGGCGGCTTGTATACTACCACAGTGACAAGGTTTTGGTTCTCGATCTTTACATTCAAAACTTCAACTACATCATTTGAGGTGTTAATAGTTTTGTGCAAATTAACGACTCTGTGACATTCAAGCCAATTCTCCCCTTGTTGCCTGTTTAGTCTGCCGCATCGGAATAGGTTGTAACCTGGGATCCATATTTCGTTGTCATAATGATCCTTTATGGGTGCCTCTGTGAATGCTGCAAACATTGCATTTGACTCCGTGAGCAATGCCTTGATGTAAGGAATTTTGTTGTTTTTTGATGGCTTTAGACCCTGTATGTTTGCAAAGACAAATGTCGTACTGGTGGAATTTAGGGGGGTTTTATTTGCTGGCTCTAATATCTGTTGTTCTGGGGTAGAGGCCAATGTCCATGCCTCTGCTCCAGAAGAGTTTTCAGGTGGTGTAGGACTATTGTCATTTCTTACCAGTCTTTTTTCCCTTCTAGACCTAGAAAAAAGCTGCTGGTAAAGTTGCTCAAAGGAGGACATCTTGGTTCATTGTGTGTATTCACCTAATTGTAGTTGCAGGGGTCGAGACTCAGCTCCTGGCCCCGCTACAAAGTCTACTCTCTCCCCCTGCTCAGTGAGCTTTATCGAATCTCTACTTAAACCAATGTATAGATCCTGCCTCCAATACATCACCCTCGAGATTCTTCCACTTCCTGATTGAAGAAATACTTCCTAACATCCCTGTGACTCATCTGAGTCTTCAACTTCCAGTTGTGACCCCTTGTTGCTGTGTCCCATCTCTGAAACATACTGTCTCTATTCCTCTAAGAATTATAAATGTCGTTACCATGTGTCCCTTATCCCTCCTGTCCTCTAGTGTCTTCATGTCGATTTCAATTTACCTCTCCTCGTAGGACATACGCCTTAGTTCTTAGACTTGTCTTGTTGCAAACCTTTTCACTTTCTCTAATTTTTTGACGTGCATGACCAGGTGTGGGTTCCATACTGGCGCTGCATACTCCAATATGGGCCTGATGTGCACAGTGTGCAGAGTCTTGAAAGATTCCTTACTGAGGTATTAGAACATATGAACATAAGAACGTAAGAATGGAGAAACACTGCAGAAGGCCTACTGGCCCAGGCAAGGCAAGTACTTACCAAAATGACCTCTTCCTAAAGCTACCCAAGAATTTACTCCAGTACACAATGACACAAATCAAACCCAGCCCCTCTCACTCATACATTTGTCCAGTCTCTTTTTGAAGCTGCCCTCGATCACTGTGGCATGCAATGAGTACGTTACCTTTATTCGGCGAACCAGGTAACTAAGAGTTGATGATGGGGCCCCGTCGTTCAACTAGTAACCAGGTTCCAGCCAATAAGAAGATGGTTTTGGCAATCGTAGAGGTTATGTGGGTACCACTCTCCTGTCTGCTGTCTTGTGGCTTCTATTCTGCCTTGCTTACCGTGGAGTGCACTAATACCTATCACGGTACATAGTGTTCATAGTGTACATATTGCTGTTCTAAATTGGTGAAGGATAATATAAGTCAAAATCTTTCTGCTCTGTTTATTTTGCTCCCTTAACACCCAGGATAACAGGCCATTTGGACTCCTGGGTTGTAATATAGGTAGCCTATCCGAGAGCTGGAGCTGGACTTAGAGAAGGGGTTGAGCCTAGGATGAAGCTGGTAGCAGGAACATTGTGCAGCTTGCTGTCTGGCATTGCATTAGCTTTGCCAACGCTTTACTAATTTTGCGTGTCAGTTACTTTGCTATGGTTAGCCTTGCTATCGTGTGATCGTTCAACAGCTCGCTACTAGCTTGTTCGGTGTGCTAGCTTCGCTACGGTCAATCTTCTAGAACAGTGTAGCTGTCTGGCATTGCTTTACAAATTTTGCGTGTCAGATGCTACTAGCCTGTTCGGTGTGGAGAATTTTGCAGTCAGCTTTGCTATTGCGGATCCACCTTGTATGCGTATTCTGCAATCGTACTGTGCATAGCTAAGCGTGTTCTGCAAATAACGTTACGTTGGGATATTCTGCAATCGTACTGTGCAAAGCAAATAACTTATGCCACCTAGACGAGTCAGACGTCTGGTGTCGGCAAATACTTTGCATAACCTACCTAAATTGTCCCTACAGCGTTGTTGGCAAATTGCTCGTTCCATTGGCATTAAATACAAACGCGCTCTCACAGCTGCGCAACTGCGTTCACTGATTGCTGACAAACTTCGAGAAGAAGAGATGGCACATCAAACTCCTCCCTCTACGGGAGCTAGGGCAAAAACTACTATGTTCTCTCAGGAGGAAGATGATATATCAGAGGAGCAAAATCGTCAGTATAGTGCAGCAGGGTTGTCTCGAAGTGAATCAGCGTCGTTGGCTCTTGAGCTGGTAAAAATCAATCTTGAGCAGACTAGGGAACAGAGATCATTTGCAAAAGAAGAATTTGATAGGGAAAGAGAAAGGAGGCAGTTTTCCCATTCTGTAAATGATTTTAGTTTACAAAAAACAGTACAGCTTGTTCCCCGCTTCAATGAGGCCGAACCAGAATTTTTTTTCGAAAGCTTCGAAAATCAGGCTCGAGCCTTGATGTTGCCGGAACAGCATTGGGCATAGTTGGTACACACAGCATTGTTTGGTAAGGCAGAGGAATTTACGTCAGTGTTAAATGACACTGATTTTTCTGATTATCAAGTAGTGAAAACCACAGTTTTGGGAGCATATAAATGTATCCCAGCTAAGTATCATAAGCTTTTTAAGCTGGGCAGACGACAGTTTGGTCAATCCCTAGTTGACTCTGTGCGACAACAGACCAAAGCTTTTACCAGCAGGTATAAAGCAAGTGGTGTCTCTACCTTTGAGCAGCTGGTACATCTTATTCTGATTGATAACCTGCCTGAGTCTGTGGGACCAGAGGTTCGAGTCTTTCTGCAGGATCGTGACTTAACCACTGCATTGGAGGCAGCCAGGTTGGCTGATACCTTCGAAACTAACCTCTCCTTGTCCGAGCGGTCCTGTCTCTCTTTTCAACAGCCTGGCATGAGAAGAGATCGTCAACCTTGGAGAATGAAGTGCCAGCCGGAGGGAGAACGTCTACGTCAGCCAACTAAGTCACCTGGTGAGCCACGCTTCTCAACTTATGGTCCACCTGCTGAGAGACAAACTACTCAACATGGTGCATCTCGACAACAGCATCCAGAGAGACACCAGTCAGAGCTACACCAGTTGCAACGTCAGCAGGGAGTAAAGGGCAAGCCTGTCGTCTGCTTCCTCTGTAACAACGTAGATCACATCCGTCCCAACTGCCCCCACAAACCCCAACCCATTGGGAAAATCTCTAATATCCCTAGTAACATGTCCCCGAGAGAAGTAGAAAAAGGGATGGCCCCTTATTATTGTAAGTCTTATTTCTCTTCAGGAAAACTCAGAAACAACTGAAGTCAAAACTGGAGCATATTGCTCACTTATAAGAGAAGGAATATTACTCCTTTCAAAGAACACTTCCTTGAATTCCTCTGTTTTATTGAAAGCATTTGGAGAAGCTATATATTCTGTTCCTTTGCATAAAATTTATGTACAGCGCAAATATTACACTGGGTACTTGACTGTGGGTGTATTCAAAGGATTCCCCATGAAAGATTCCATGTTATTACTGGGTAATAACATTAATACTGCTAGTGTGTGTACTGAACCTATAATGATTAATTCTTCTCCGGTGTTGGCCATAACCCGGGCAACATCCCATGGGTTGTCTGGTGAGAATGTTGACCTATCCTTGGACGACTCAGATCTCGGAATAGCCACGTTGTTTTATGAGGCACACCGGCCGGAGCCTCGTAAATCAAGTGAACAGACCCCAATCAAGCCTTCCTATTCCCAGGTTGCAGGATTGCCAGATATCTCTGTTTCCATGCCCGAGGCACTCTCCTTCCGGGAGGAACAACGAAAGGACCCTTCTTTAAAATTCGCTTTTCAGGCAGCCATGGGTAAATCCTCTTTTGATCATCTTGCCAAGTATGAACTTAAAAACGATTATTTGATCTGCACTGAGACTGGTAAGGAGATAGAGGGCCGGCAATTGTCTGGCAGGTTAGTGGTTCCAACAAAGTTTAGACCTCAAATATTGAATATAGCTCATAATACTTCATTAGGAGGTCACTTAGGAACTACAAAGACCTTTTATAGAATCACAAAAGAATTTTATTGGCCAAAATTAAAGCAGGATGTGAAGAATCATATCAGGTGTTGCCGAGAATGTCAGCAAGTATGGAAACCTGGACATTCCATTAATCCTGCACCTCTCCAACCTATACCTGCTGATGGAGAACCTTTTGCAGATTTAATTATAGATTGTGTAGGTCCACTACCTAGGTCAAAGTCGGGAAATCAGTATTTATTTAGCATTATGGATAGAGTAACCAGATCCTGAAGCAATTCCCATGCGCAGTATTAATACTAAAGCTATTCTCAAAGCTTTAACCAAATTTATTTCTTGTTTTGGCATTCCTAAAACTATTCAAAGTGATCAAGGTACTAACTTCACTGCCAAATCATTTATTGAAGCATTAACTATGTTAGTGATAATCCACAACTTATCCACTGCCTATCATCCTCAGTCCCAAGGCGCCTTGGAAAGATTCCATCAGACGTTAAAAACCATGATGAGAACTTTTTGCATGCATTTTCCTACAGACTGGAATGAATCACTACCTTTGTTGCTGTTCTCAGTACGAGAAACGGTGCAAGAGTCTACAGGGTATAGTCCGTTTGAGCTGATTCTTTGCGCACATTGTACGAGGTCCTCTTCGGGTGCTCAAAGAAGGATGGATAGGAGAAGACGTTAGCTCAACACTCTACAACCCGTCTTGAAGGTTGCAGGTGGCACGTCAGTTAGCCAAGGCTAACCTAAAGATAGCTCAAAGTAAGATGAAACAGAGGTATGACAGAAGTGCACAATTCCGCTCCTTCCATCCAGGAGACAAGGTGTTGGTGCAGGAACCTATACCTGGCCGCACCTTGAAAGCTAGATTTACGGGACCTATGCAAATTGTAAGTAGATTACCTGATATAAATTATGTGGTAGCTCCCATTGATAAGACCTCAAAAACTAAAACTTACCATATTAATCAATTAAAATCTTTTCATACACCAAATAAAGTCCCAGTAATGACTCTGTCCTCTACCTCTGAGGACGACTCTGATTCTTTGCACTCTATCTCTGAAATTAATGTTAAACTTTCAAATTCTGTCCTCCTCAAGGATCCTAGCCCTTTAATAGAGGGACTATTTGAAACGCAAGCAACAAGTTTAACTGAGCTTCTACAGTCATACCCTAATATTTTTTCGGATGTGCCGAAAAAATGTACGTTAGGTTATCATGATGTAGATGTGGGAAACTCTAAACCTATTAAACTCTCCCCCTACAGAGCTAATCCTGAAAAGCAGAGGCTACTTCAGCAGGAAGTAGAATTTCTGTTAGAGCATGGTTTAGTGGAGGAGTCATCTAGTCCATGGGAATCCTTGTTAAGAAGGCTGATGGAGGGTTTCATATGTGTACAGACTACCGTAAGGTGAATGAGGTCACAATTACAGATGCTTACCCTCTTCCTCGCCTTGATGACGTAATTGACTTTGTGGGTAAGGCTACTTTTGTGTCTAAGTTCCCTTTAATTGGACCCCAGACTGTAAAAATGCTTTTGACAAAGCAAAAAGATTATTGTGTACTGCCCCCATTCTTTTATCTCCAGACTTCTCCAAACCTTTTTCATTACAGGTTGATGCTTGTGAGTCTGGGGTTGGGGCAGTATTATTGCAAAACGGGAACGAGGAGTTGCAGCCTGTAGCCTTTTTTTTCGGCCAAGTTCCAGCCACATCAGAGGGCTTACTGTACCATTGAGAAAGAAGCCCTAACGCTGGAACTGGCTTTGGAGCATTTCGATGTTTATGTGGGCCAGGCATCGCAGGTGGTCACCGTCTACAGTGATCACAATCCTCTAGTATATCTCCAAGCCATGAAGAACCACAACACAAGGCTCATGCGTTGGGCTTTATGACTGCAACCCTATTGTATCAAAATTAAACATATTGCCGGCAATGAAAATATGTTGGCAGACTCTTTATCTAGTGTCTAACTATATTATTTACTTAGGTTAGGTTGTTAGGTTACTTGTGGTAACCCCTTTCAAGCTCTTTTTTTTTTATCCCCTGGTGTGGGTTTTTTTTTTTAGTGAGGGGATGCGGGCTACCGTCCGCCTGCATCTTGGACCTATGCTAGCCCGACTGACTGCTGTCTCACTGCGAGTTTAGGCTTTTGCTTTTGGTCACGAGAAAAGCTGAGCCCTACCTAAGAGTTGGATGGTGGAGAAGAAAGGCGGTCCCATTATTTTGTTCCATGGCGGCACGGTTACCACTGGGAGGTGGGAGCCTAATCCTGAGCCTTCTCGGGGTGGGGGTGTGGCGAGCAAAGAGTACGTAACTCTTATTCGATGCATGTACACACCCTCATTTACAGGCTATCTCCCGCAACCAGCGAACCAGGTAACTAAGAGTTGACGATGGGGCCCCGTCGTTCAACTAGTAACCAGGTTCCAGCCAATTAGAAGATGGTTTTGGCAATTGCAGAGGTTATGTGGGTACCACTCTTCTGTCTGCCCTTGTCATACCCATTCTAGAGCTGGTTGAAACACGGTCTGCTGTCTTTTGGCTTCTCTTCTGCTTTGCTTACCGAGGAGTGCACTAATACCTATCACTGTACATAGTGTATATAGTGTACATATTGCTGTTCTAAATTTGTGAAGGATAATGTAAGTCAAAACCTTTCTGCTCTGTTTATTTTGCTCCCTTTACACCCAGGATAACAGGCCATTTGGACTCCTGGGTTGTAATAATCACCCTACTGGGAAGATTGTTCCACGCATCGACAACTCGGTTAGAAAACCAGCACTTACCTATCCTTTCGAAATCGAGTGGTGACCTGTACTTAGCTCTATGAAGATCTGTCTAGTGTGTTGTCTGTGAATCTGCACAAGTTGTCCTTTCTTGAGCAACTCTACCAGCAGCTAAAAGAGGAGCTTAGTGTTGCTAAGTTTGAGATACGGTGATTGATGGACGAAAACAAGAGGATTCGAAGTAATCCTCCTGTTGTGAGTCCTCAGGGAAAAAGAGGAACCTGGTCAGTGGCCGGCCAACATGGAACGAAGCTGAAAGTCAAGAAGACTGTTGGAGTGATGGGAACAACAAAGATCCAGAAGACTGCTTTGGAGACTTCCAATCCATTTTCAGTGCTACCCGACGAATGTGTGTTTTCTACTGGTAACGTCACAATGAGTACCAAGGAATCAGTGGCAGAGGAGGGTGAGTCGACATCTCTTGAAACCCCAATGAAGACCATTGAAAACGTCACTACGAACTCCACCAGTGAAGGTAAGAACATTGTTTTAGTTGGGGACAGTCAAGTGAAATTTATGGATAGGGCATTTTGTCTTAGGGACAGGAAGAGCAATCAGAGAGTATGTTTTCCTGGGGCTGGGATAAGGGATCTTCTTCTTCTTCTTATAACCAGAGTCTTTGGTAAGATGGGTAAGCAAGAAGGATGGGTAAGGATACAAATATTGGAAAAGGGAGGAAAGAGGAAGTGAGGTAGGATATAAAAGGTAAGTGGCCCAACCACTTTGGTGCAATTTAAAAAATGAATGTCTTATTAGAATATTCCTGAAGGGGTATAATACTAACTCATCATAGTCGCATAGATATAACAGATATATAGGTACATGACTCTGAATTGGCAGTAGATATACAATTTTTTTTTTTTTTTTTTTTTTTTTTTTTTTTTTTAGCGATTGCATAACGATAAGACAAGGGGGTAATCTGGACAGTTCATAAAGAATTCCTTGACGTTAGGTTCTTTCAAGGTGGTGTCCCGCCATAGTAAATGAAGCATATTTATAACAGTAGATGTTGAAGGAGAAACTTTATACAAGATATCTCCCTAATTGTGGCCTATGATTTTCTTAGTAGACATAGAAGGGTTCTGGTGTTACCCAGTCATCTTCATGTGCAGGGAGGTTGCTCAAGATCATTGGTCGATGGTAATCCTCTTTATAGATGAAGCGATGCAGCCTCTCTGGGAGAGTCATTCTTTGGGTCCTGTGAGGAGGAGTATTAATGATATAGTCAGTGGTATTTTCAACTTGGACAGGATGTTCCCTATCTGGTATGTAGAGTTCTTGCATTGCATAGAACTGTCTCTTCTTCAGCGTATCAAGGCGTACATTTAAGGCAGTAACATCCTGTTGTACATGTAAATCTGCCATTTTGACTCATCTCTCCTCCTGGTACCCGTAATAAAGCTGAGAGCCCTATTCTGGAACCGCTGCAACTTTAGCATGTTGGTCTTTGTTGGTAACGACATTGGGACACATGGGTATTCGAGTAATGGTCTTATCATCATTTTATACAGATTTTCTAGACATGTGAAGGGGCTTTATTAAATCTTAAGAGATTGTTAAGACCGGCTTTGGCTATGTTGATCTTTTTATTGACGTTAGATGTTGAGTGGAGCAGCCTGTCTATTTCATATCCCAAGTTCTTGTTAGGATTTCTAATGGCTACAGGTGTACCTCTGATGAGATACCCCCTTATCTTCGATGGTTGATGCAAAACATCCTATCGTGCTATCCAGGACTTTGTCAGGGTTAGTCGTAAATCTTCATTTCTTTTCTCAATTGGATGTTCGAAGAAGTTCAATATTCATTTTTTCTATGACTTTCATATTTGTATTTTCCTGTTACAGGAGTTGACTAGACGACATGGATAACATCATCTGCAAATTGCGTTATAATTGTATCATTAAACTCAGGTTGAAGAAGATCATTCACATAAATATTGAATAGAATTGGACTAAGACAAGAACCTTGTGGGACACCAGCTGTCGGTATAAAAGGCTCTGCTGACTTTCCAAAAAAGGTAAGAATGATTTTTCTTTGAGTTAAGAATTATATATATAAATCTGAGAAAGTCCAGTTATGGTCAGGTATGTCAATAAGTTTGTATATAAGACCATTATGACATAAGCTATCAAAAGCTTTATGAACATCTCTGGTGGCAATTAAGGCAAGATTGCTCTGATGTTTCAGACTCGCTACAGTATCATAAATAATATTTATTGCATGATGGGTACCTTTATGTGTCCTAAAGCCAAACTGGTTTTCAGTAAAAAGGTGGTTAAACTCCATATAGTAGTTCAGTCTGTTGGAAATGATCTTTTCAAAAACTTTCCCAGTGACTTCAAGTAAGAATATAGGTCTATAGTTTTCTGGTTGATGAATGTTTTTATTGGGTTTAACGAGAAAGATCATCCTAGCAGTCTTAAAAACAACTGGAAAATGTCCTGAGGCCAAGATGGCATTAAAAATATTAACCAAAGACTGTTTACAATTTCTAGGTATGAACTTTATTTGTTTCATTGTTATTCCAGAGAGACCAGGGGCTCTATTTCGCATTCTTCCAATAACTTGACTCATCTCAAGTAGTGTGATAGGCCTAGTACGCGGGTGGGCATCTTCAAGAGTTGATGTATCGATGGTAGGTAGTGGTTGTAGATCAGCTAAGTTCTCATCTCTCGATTCATTGACCAACTGATAGTGATTATTATTAAATCGACGACTATTATTGTGGGAGAGAATTTTCTCCCATACATCACCCATCAAATTAGCCTGGTCCTGTGGATCATCAAGTTTAATCTCAACCTCTTCATCATCATCATCAATGAAGGTATGAATTAGATAGGTAGGAGCCTTGTGTTTTGCACCTAAAAGTTGCCGAATCTTACTCCAAAATTTTGCAGGCTCTCGTTTATACTGAATAGCTTTTAGAACTAGCAATTTCCATAAGTCACGTTTGTGATGACTAATCATGTTAATTAATTCTTGCCTCAATGTAGCTACTGGTGGTTGCCGCGTTTGAAGATGGCTTCGACAATCTGTTTGATAATTTCTCATACCATCTCTAACTTCCCTCGTAGGTTTATATTGTTGGTAGATCTTTGTGGAAGCTAATTACCAAGTTGCATTAGTAGCATCAATTATTCGATCGCGTAGTCAATTGCAGTGGAAGGTAGATTTTCCAATGACACAATTTCATCTTCACCCAGAAATGCCATGAAGGGGCCAAATCCTAGGGTGTTGAGGTTGGGTTTAAGAGGTACAGGTATTCTAAATGGAGAAGTTTGTAGTTGTATTATAACAGGCATATGGTCAGATCCTACGTTTCCACCAGGAGAGATACGACAATGAAAGAGGTCACAGTCTCTGTTTATCAGGACTATATCTGGTGTCCTTGGATGAGGACCAATATACAATTTAAAGAATGGGCCTTGAAATGACAAGTTTCTGACTGTCATGATAATAAATAGTTGTTTTCCTTTCAAGTCGCCCAGTGGATTACCAGCTCCATAGTTAAAGAGGGCCAGGTGATGAGCATTAAAATCTCCTGCTAGAATTGTTGGAATATTTCTGCTTAATATCCTATGTAGAGGAATTGACTCTATATATGGTTGTCTCGGTGGAAAATATCCAGTTCCTATTAGTAGTTGGCCATGAGACGTCGTCAGTTCAATTCCAAGAATGTTATCTTCATAAAGGGAAATGGGAGCAATCCTATTATCTGCCTCAGTGCAGGAGGCAATGATGTTGGCAGACGTAGGAGTGAATACCTGATTAGCAGGTATAGGACAGCAAAAGAGACAATTAGGAAGAAGGGAGGGAACCCTGTGATATGTGGCATTTTGCCCAGGAGAGGAGTTGGAAATGAATGGTTGTCCGGGGTAATTAGTGTCAATTGCTGGCTGGACAAACTCTGCAATGAAAATGCAGCAACATTCATAGAGAACTGGGACCTCTTCTATGGCAGAAATAACATGTATGCCAGGGATGGGGTTCACTTATGTAGGTTTGGTGTGGGAGCACTGGCCAACGCATTGGATGGAGTTGTTAGGTCTTTAAAGTAAAAATAGATAGTGGTAAAGGTTTTCATGGAAAATCAATGTATTCTGAGTGTAGAGATAGTGTGAGTTTCAAGGAAACCAGTTATAAGCAGAATGAGGTAGAGTTATTGTTGAACATATGAAAGCCAATGACGTTAGGTGATACGCAGAGTAACAGGCATAGTGGAGGAACAGAAATCAGCAGGAAGAAAAAAGAGAAGGGAGGATTTCAAAAAATATTTATTATTATTTTATTATCACACTGGCCGATTCCCACCAAGGCAGGGTGGCCCGAAAAAGAAAAACTTTCACCATCATTCACTCCATCACTGTCTTGCCAGAAGGGTGCTTTACACTACAGTTTTTAAACTGCAACATTAACACCCCTCCTTCAGAGTGCAGGCACTGTACTTCCCATCTCCAGGACTCAAGTCCGGCCTGCCGGTTTCCCTGAATCCCTTCATAAATGTTACTTTGCTCACACTCCAACAGCACGTCAAGTATTAAAAACCATTTGTCTCCATTCACTCCTATCAAACACGCTCACGCATGCCTGCTGGAAGTCCAAGCCCCTCGCACACAAAACCTCCTTTACCCCCTCCCTCCAACCCTTCCTAGGCCGACCCCTACCCCGCCTTCCTTCCACTACAGACTGATACACTCTTGAAGTCATTCTGTTTCGCTCCATTCTCTCTACATGTCCGAACCACCTCAACAACCCTTCCTCAGCCCTCTGGACAACAGTTTTGGTAATCCCGCACTTCCTCCTAACTTCCAAACTACGAATTCTCTGCATTATATTCACACCACACATTGCCCTCAGACATGACATCTCCACTGCCTCCAGCCTTCTCCTCGCTGCAACATTCATCACCCACGCTTCACACCCATATAAGAGCGTTGGTAAAACTATACTCTCATACATTCCCCTCTTTGCCTCCAAGGACAAAGTTCTTTGTCTCCACAGACTCCTAAGTGCACCACTCACTCTTTTTCCCTCATCAATTCTATGATTCACCTCATCTTTCATAGACCCATCCGCTGACACGTCCACTCCCAAATATCTGAATACGTTCACCTCCTCCATACTCTCTCCCTCCAATCTGATATTCAATCTTTCATCACCTAATCTTTTTGTTATCCTCATAACCTTACTCTTTCCTGTATTCACCTTTAATTTTCTTCTTTTGCACACCCTACCAAATTCATCCACCAATCTCTGCAACTTCTCTTCAGAATCTCCCAAGAGCACAGTGTCATCAGCAAAGAGCAGCTGTGACAACTCCCACTTTGTGTGTGATTCTTTATCTTTTAACTCCACGCCTCTTGCCAAGACCCTCGCATTTACTTCTCTTACAACCCCATCTATAAATATATTAAACAACCACGGTGACATCACACATCCTTGTCTAAGGCCTACTTTTACTGGGAAAAAATTTCCCTCTTTCCTACATACTCTAACTTGAGCCTCACTATCCTCGTAAAAACTCTTCACTGCTTTCAGTAACCTACCTCCTACACCATACACTTGCAACATCTGCCACATTGCCCCCCTATCCACCCTGTCATACGCCTTTTCCAAATCCATAAATGCCACAAAGACCTCTTTAGCCATATTCATAGCCATAGTCATATTCAGGGTTTTAAATTGTTCCAAGTAGACAGAAGTATTGGGAAGTGGGGTGGGGTGGCACTCTATGTCCGTGATCGCTTAAATTATTGCACAAAAATGGACATAAAGTCTGAAACACATACTGAGTCTGTTTGGGTAGAATTTTCAGAGGGGCATAAAAAATTTGTTTTAGGCCTTATGTACCGTCCTCCAAACTTGGATGGAGACCGAGGAAGACTACTCTGGGAGGAAATTGTTAAGGTCACAAGGCACGATAATGTTGTAATTCTAGGCGACTTAAACTTTAGTAATATTGATTGGAATTTTCTGACTGGGAATTTAGAATCTAACGACTTTTTAGAAGTTCAGGATATTTTTTTGAAGCAGTTTGTGACAGAACCTACAAGGGGAAATAAACTGCTTGACTTGGTTCTGGGAAACAAGGAATCTCTTGTTAATAATTTAGAAATTTCAGAGGAACTTGGTGCTAGTGACCACAAATCAATTACTTTTAGCATTGAATGGAAGTGTGATAGTAGGGATAACTCAGTAGCAGTCCCAGATTTTCGCTTAGCAGATTACAATGGTCTTAGAGAACAATTATCCTCTGTTGACTGGGGTAACGAAGAGAGCTATCAACAGGATAGTTTTCTGAACACTATAAATAAATTAGATCAAGTAGAAATGACCCAAAATAGATTAATAATAATTTCAAATATCTTTTAGGGCATAAGATGGAGTTAATACGCGTATCAAAAAAGGCGAGAGGCATCTTATGAAT
Organism: Cherax quadricarinatus; assembly: GCF_038502225.1. Lineage (NCBI taxonomy): Eukaryota > Metazoa > Arthropoda > Malacostraca > Decapoda > Parastacidae > Cherax > Cherax quadricarinatus. The sequence goes on from NW_027195088.1 coordinate 55,908, forward strand.
CAGTATATTGACATTAAGAGGGACATTAAAAAATGGATAAGAAAAGCTAAATGGGACTATGAAATTAAAGTTGCTAGGTATTCGAAAACTAACCCAAAAAGTTTTTTCCTTGTGTATAGAACAAAAGTTAGAGAACAGATAGGTCCACTTAAAAATATCTATGGGCATCTTATTGAAAAAGGGAATGAAATTTGGAAGATTGAAACACTTATGCAACATAAGGGAATCTTTATTCAGGAAACGTTTCGCCACACAGTGGCTTCATCAGTCCAATACAAAGCACAAAAGTGTAAGGAAAGGAGGAGCTTGAGGTAATCAGTCCCTCAGCCTGGAGTCGATGTGTTCAATCCATCAATCTTGTAGAATGTACAGCATAGGGCTGTAGACATAGCATAAATACTGTAGTCAGGTGAGGCGAAGCAGGAGGAGGCGGGGAGATAGTGGTACCATTCACTAGTTGAAGTAGGTCTTCGTCCAAAGGTTGGACAAGTGTTGAAGAATTCTTTGTAACAATGTCCCATGATGCTGCAGTGTCTGACAGTTGTGATGAATAGTTTGAAAAACCGACAAGTTGAAGATTGAGACACTTATGCATCACCTGACTACAGTATATAAGCAACGTCTACGGCCCTATGTTGTACATTCTACAAGATTGATGGACTGAACACATCGACTCCAGGCTGAGGGACAGTTTACCTCAAACTCCTCCTCTCGTTACACCTTTCTGCTTTGTTTTGGACTGATGAACCCACTGTGTGGCGAAACGTTCCCTGAATAAAGATTCCCACATGTTGCATAAGTGTCTCAAACTTCAACTTGTCGGTTTTTCAAACCATTCTTCACAGAGAATGAAATGTACTCGATTTTAAATAATTATTTTCTCTCGGTTTTTACGCAGGAATACACTAACAATATCCCAGTAATTAATTTTTATAGTGGGCCTGAGGAAGATAAATTATGTAATATAATTTATCAGGGATCTGTCTTGAGCCCATTGTTGCTTATAATATATATCAATGACCTTGATGATCGAATTGCTAGTGATATGAGCAAATTTGCCTATGACACAAAGATAGATAGGATAATTGATTCAAACATAGATGTCACGGAACTTCAGGAGGAGTTAGAGAAACTCAATTCCTGGTCAGAAAAGTGGCAGATGTAGTTCAATGTAGGTAAGTTTCTGAAGCTCACGAGTGCCCATATCCCTAGTACTTATCAGTTGAATAACGTAGAACTTAGCCATACAGATTGCGAAAAGGACTTGGGGTTTATGGTAAGCAGCAACCTTAAACTAAGACAGCAATGCCTAAGCGTACGTAACAAAACAAACAGATTACTGGGATTTATATCTAGAAGTGTAGGCAACCAAAGTCCAGTGGTTATTTTACAGCTTTATACATCATTAGTAAGGCTTCACCTAGATTACACAGTTTAGTTCTTGTCTCCATAATACAGAATGGATATAAATTCGCTAGAAAACATCCAACATAGAATTACCAAATTAATACATAGCATTAGAAATATTCTGTACGAAGAACGATTGAAGACTCTTATGGAAATAAATGGTATAAAATACGGATACAATGGAAATATAAACAGATATGCAGTATAATGTGATCATTTATTGACAACATTTCGCTCACACAGTTGGCTTTTTTAAGTCACAAACAGATCTACCTGGGTGTATGTATGTATAATGTTCACCAAGACCGGAGTCCTGGCACTGATCTTAATCTTGCGATGACCCGTCTCTGATTCCCGATGGAGAAAGGTTTCTACGATAATGCGACGTATGCTGTTCAAGCACTCTTCTGGTCAGTTCATCTGGTGCATCTCATAAGCGACAACACCATATGTACTCCTAACTGTGGACACTATCGAGGCAGAAGATATGTCGTTATCATGGGCATCAGTTTGTCTGGTTCGTTGACTCCATGATACACTAGTGTGGCTGCAGTCATCTCTGGGTCCTCTTTGAGAGGGGATATCAGTGCTAGTTGCTTGCGGAGTGTCTCAGTAACTTCGCACTCCAGAAGATAGTGTGTTAGGGGGCGCTGGACAACTTGCTGGCAGTACTGGCATATCTCCTCCTCAGCCTTGTCTACCATCATCTTGGCTGTGGGAAAGCCCAAACGAAGCCGATGGATTGAGGTATTCTGCGCTCTGGACCAGCTTCTGTCATATGGAGGGGGTTCTTCCAGAGTCGCTGCTCGGTACCATTGTTGAGATGGGGTATCACCTAATACCTCCCCATAAGTTTCATTTCTCTGGCAGCCACCAGTTTGGTCTGTCGTAGGCTGATGGGGACAGTAATCTCAACATGTGGATACACTGTGGCTGCCTTGGCTGCATCATCTGCCGCCTCAATTCCCCGGATGCCAGCATGGCTGGGGATCCAGTTCAATGTCGATCTGTTACTCTGAACTTCTAAGGCTGTCATTATGCTCAGGAACTATGTGATGAGGTGGACATTATACTGTGGCTGAGAATGGGAGAGGGCATTGATTGCAGACGTGGAGTCAATATGTATGACACGTCGGAGTCGAGGTCGTAGGGCATGTGACAATGCCTGCTGAATCGCCACCAGCTCAGTTTGAAGGATCGTGCAGTGGTCAGGGAGTCGCCAGCCTTGTGTGTGACAATTGTGGTACAGTCCAGCTGCTGTTCTCTTCCTGTCAGTGTCGACAGAACCATCAGTGTGTTCCTCTGTCAGTGCCATCTTGTCTCAGCATGATTGCTGAGGGTGTCTTGACTGCAGAGATGCTTAGAGATAGGTAGTTGCATGACGCAAACATCGGCTGGATCTGGGTGCCAGGGAGGTGGTGGATGATACCCAGCAACAGGAAGGTCACAACTCTTCTCAAGGAGTAGTTGTATAGGCAGCAGCTTCCGCCCAGCAGCACAAAACGAACGAATCCAGGAGTAGTCCGTGAAAAGAGTTGGATCTTGTGTAATGGTTGTCATTATAAGTCACCGGGTCCTGATGAGCTTTTTTCAAGGGTTCTTAAGGAATGCAAAATGGAACTTTGTGAACCGTTAACTAATATTTTTAATTTATCTCTTCAAACAGGTGTACTGTGTGATGTGTGGAAGATGGTTAATATAATTCCTATTTTTAAAGCAGGGGACAAGTCGTTACCTTCAAATTACCGCCCAATAAGCCTAACCTCAATTGTAGGCAAATTATAGCTGAGATTATTAATTATAGCTGAGATTATTAAAATGCCATCTGGATAAGCATAATCTGACTAATGATACTCAGCATGGATTCACGAGAGGCAGTTCTTGTCTAACTAATTTATTAACTTTCAGTGTTGACGTGTACTTAGCTCAGTGAGGACGATTAGTGTACTCTCCTTGGACTGAACCAAGATGCCCTCCATCGAGCAACTTTACCAGCAGCTTAAGGAAGAACTGAGGGTAGCGAAGATGGAGATACGGCGATTGACTGAGGAAAACAAGAGGATTCGTAGCAGTCCTCCTATTCTGAGTCCTCAGGTCAATAAGGGAAACTGGACAGTGGCTGGACAGCATGGAACGAAGCTGACGATCAAGAAGACGAATGAAAAGGTGGAAACGATGAAGAAGAAAGAGACTGCTGTGGAAACTGTTGTGGAAACATCTAATGCATTCTTTGTGCTACCAGACGAATGTGAGTCGACTACTGGAAACGTCACAACGAACGACACCAAGGAAGGTGAGAATATTGTTGTTGTTGGGGATAGCCAGGGGATAGGGCATTCTGCTTGAAGGACAGGAATAGGAGGCAAAGGGTTTGCTTTTCTGGGGCTAGGATGGAGGATATTGTTAGCCGGCTTGACAACATCATGAACGGTAATGGGATCAATCTTATTATCTGCCTCAGTGCTGGAGGCAATGATGTAGGCAAGCGTAGAAGTGAGGATTTGGTTAGAAGGTTCAGGACAGCAATAGACATAATTAGGAAGAAGGGGGGGCTCCCTGTTATATGTGTCATTTTGCCAAGAAGGGGTGTTGGAAATGAATGGATGTCCAGAGCAATTGGTATTAATTGTTGGCTGGATAAACACTGTAAGGATAATGCAGTATCATTCATTGACAACTAGGACAACTTCTATGGCCGAAATGACATGTATGCCAGGGATGGGGTTCACTTATCCAGGGCAGGTGTTGGTTTTCTTGCTAGCTCAGTTGAGGGGGTTGTTAGGACTTTAAACTAGGATTAGTTATAGGTATGGGTTTAGAAATGATAAATAATGAGTATTGATATATTGACTTATGCTCTGATACTAAGAATCTTAAAAGTAACTGTCATGGAGTAACTCTGGGTAATGATAATTTTAGAAATTGTGTAAAAACAAAGACGAATCGGAAAAATGTGCAGAAGAAAAAACATATGAGGGTATTTTATGCTAACAGTCGAAGTACAAGAAATAAGACTAATGAACTATGTTTGGTAGCATGTGCTGCAAACTTTGATGTCATTGCATTAACTGAAACCTGGTATGATTTAAAGAGTCGGGATATGATTGCTGAGTGTAATATTAATATTACATATTACATATTAATATTACATATTATATTACACTCAGCAATCATACAAGATCCAACACTCTTCACGGACTACTCCTGGATTCGTTCGTTTTGTGCTGCTGGGCGGAAGCTGCTGCCTATACAACTACTCCTTGAGAAGAGTTGTGACCTTCCTGTTGCTGGGTATCATCCACCACCTCCCTGGCGCCCAGATCCAGCCGATCTTTGCGTCATGCAATTACCTATCTCTAAGCGTCTCTGCAGTCAAGACACCCTCAGCAATCATGCTGAGACAAGATGGCACTGACAGAGGGACACACTGATGGTTCTGTCGACACTGACAGGAAGAGAGCAGCAGCTAGACTGTACCACAATGGTCACACACAAGGCTGGTGACTCCCTGACCACTGCACGATTCTTCAAACTGAGCTGGTGGCGATTCAGCAGGCATTGTCACATGCCATACGGCCTCGACTCCGACGTGTCATACATGCTGACTCCACGTCTGCCATCAATGCCCTCTCCCATCCTCAGCCACAGTACAATGTCCACCTCATCACATCGATCCTGAGCATAATGACAGCCTTAGAAGTTCAGGGTAACAGATCGACATTGAACTGGATCCCCAGCCATGCTGGCGTCCGGGGAAATGAGGCGGCAGATGATGCAGCCAAGGCAGCCACAGTGTATCCACATGTTGAGATTACTGTCCCCATCAGCCTACGACAGACCAAACTGGTGGCTGCCAGAGAAATGAAACTTATGGGGAGGTATTAGGTGATACCCCATCTCAACAATGGTACCGAGCAGCGACTCTGGAAGAACCCCCTCCATATGATAGAAGCTGGTCCAGAGCGCAGAATATCTCCATCCATCGGCTTCGTTTGGGCTTTCCCACAGCCAAGATGATGGTAGACAAGGCTGAGGAGGAGATATGTCAGTACTGCCAGCAAGTTGTCCAGCGCCCCCTAACACACTATCTTCTGGAGTGCGAAGTTACTGAGACACTCCGCAAGCAACTAGCACTGATATCCCCTCTCAAAGAGGACCCAGAGATGACTACAGCCACACTAGTGTATCATGGAGTCAACGAACCAGACAAACTGATGCCCATGATAACGACATAGCTTCTGCATCCATACACAATACACATCTGCATCGCTAGTGTCCACAGTTAGGAGTACATATGGTGTTGTCGCTTATGAGATGCACCAGATGAACTGACCAGAAGAGTGCTTGAACAGCATACGTCGCATTATCGTAGAAACCTTTCTCCTTCGGGAATCAGAGACGGGTCATCGCAAGATTAAGATCAGTGCCAGGATTCCGGTCTTGGTGAACATTATACATACATACACCCAGGTAGATCTGTTTGTGACTTAAAAAAGCCAACTGTGTGAGCGAAACGTTGTCAATAAATGATCACATTATACTGCATATCTGTTTATATTTCCATTGTATCCGTATTTTATACCATTTATTTCCATAAGAGTCTTCAATCGTTCTTCGTACAGAATATTTCTAATGCTATGTATTAATTTGGTCATTCTATGTTGGATGTTTTCTAGCGAATTTATATCCATTCTGTAATATGGAGACAAGAACTAAACTGTGTAATCTAGGTGAAGCCTTACTAATGATGTATAAAGCTGTAAAATAACAACTGGACTTTTGTTGCCTACACTTCTAGATATAAATCCCAGTAATCTGTTTGTTTTGTTACGTACGCTTAGGCATTGCTGTCTTAGTTTAAGGTTGCTGCTTACCATAAACCCCAAGTCCTTTTCACAATCTGTATGGCTAAGTTCTACGTTATTAAACTGATAAGTACTAGGGATATGGGCACTCGTGAGCTTCAGAAACTTATCTACATTGAACTACATCTGCCACTTTTCTGACCAGGAATTGAGTTTCTCTAACTCCTCCTGAAGTTCTGTGACATCTAAGTTTGAATCAATTATTCTACCTATCTTTGTGTCATAGGCAAATTTGCTCATATCACTAGCAATTCTATCATCAAGGTCATTGATATATATTATTAGCAACAATGGGCCCAAGACAGATCCCTGATAAATTATATTACATAATTTATCTTCTTCAGGCCCACTATAAAAAATAATTACTGGGATATTGTTAGTGTATTCCTGCGTAAAAACCGAGAGAAAATAATTATTTAAAATCGAGTACATTTCATTCTGCGTGAAGAATGGTTTGAAAAACCGACAAGTTGAAGTTTGAGACATTTATGCAACATGTGGGAATCTTTATTCAGGAAACGTTTCGCCACACAGTGGATTCATCAGTCCAATACAAAGCAGAAAGGTGTAAGGAGAGGAGGAGTTTGTGGTAATGAGTCCCTCAGCCTGGAGTCGATGTGTTCAGTCCATCAATCTTGTAGAATGTACAACATAGGGCCGTAGACGTTGCTTATATACTGTAGTCAGGTGAGGCATAAGTGTCTCAATCTTCAACTTGTCGGTTTTTCAAACTATTCATCACAACTATCAGACACTGCAGCATCATGGGACATTGTTACAAAGAATTCTTCAACACTTGTCCAACCTTTGGACGAAGACCTACTTCAACTAGTGGATGGTACCATTATGTCCCCGCCTCCACCTGCTTCGCCTCACCTGACTACAGTATTTAAGCCATGTCTACGGTCCTATGCTGTACATTCTACAAGATTGATGGATTGAACACATCGACTCCAGGCTGAGGAACTGATTACCTCAAGCTCCTCCTCTCCTTACACTTTTGTGCTTTGTATTGGACTGATGAAGCCACTGTGTGGCGAAACGTTTCCTGAATAAAGATTCCCATATGTTGCATGAGTGTCTCAATCTTCCAAATTTCATTCTCTTTGTCAATAAGATGCCCATAGATATTTTTAAGTGGACCTATCCGTTCTCTAACTTTTGTTCTATACACAAGGAAAAAACTTTTTGGGTTAGTTTTCGAATACCTAGCAACTTTAATTTCATAGTCCCATTTAGCTTTTCTTATCCATTTTTTAATGTCCCTCTTAATGTCAATATACTGATTCATAAGATGCCTCTCGCCTTTTTTGATACGCGTATAAACTCCATCTTATGCCCTAAAAGATATTTGATATTATTATTAATCTATTTTGGGTCATTTCTACTTGATCTAATTTCTTTATAGTGTTCAGAAAACTCTCCTATTGATAGCTCTCTTCGTTACCCCAGTCAACAGAGGATAAGTGTTCTCTAAGCCCATTGTAATCTGCTAAGCGAAAATCTGGGACTGCTACTGAGTTATCCCTACTATCACACTTCCATTCAGTGCTAAAAGTAATTGATTTTTGGTCACTAGCACCAAGTTCCTCTGAAATTTCTAAATTATTAACAAGAGATTCTTTGTTTGCCAGAACCAAGTCAAGCAGATTATTTCTCCTTGTAGGTTCTGTCACAAACTGCTTCAAAAAACAATCCTGAACTTCTAAAAAGTCGTTAGATTCTAAATTTCCAGTCAGAAAATTCCAATCAATATTACTAAAGTTAAAGTCCCCTAGAATTACAACATTATCGTGCCTTGTGACCTTAACAATTTCCTCCCAGAGTAGTCTTCCTCGGTCTCTATCCAAGTGTGGAGGACGGTATATCAAGTCCAAAATAAATTTTTTATGCCCCTCTGAAAATTCTACCAAAACAGACTCAGTATGTGTTTTAGACTTTCACCCATTTTTGTGCAATAATTTAAACGATCACGGACATATAGTGAAACCCCAGCCCACTTCCCAATACTTCTGTCTACTTGGAACAATTTAAAACCCTGCATATGACATTCGGCAAGCATGTCCCTATTTTTCATATTAAACCACGTTTCAGTTATGGTAAATATATCAGTGTTACCTGCACTAGCAACTAATCTCGATTCTTCCATCTTATTTCTCACACTACGACTATAGGTATAATATAAACCATACCACGGGCGGAATTGAACCCGCGGTCAGAGTCTCAAAACTCCAGACCGTCGCGTTAGCCACTGGACCAGCTAGCCACTATAAGATTCGTCAAACTAGGTATATTTCTACACCATAGGAAGGTTAGCATAGGCACCACTGTGACCACAAGTGCAAGTTTTTACAAACGAATCTCCAGCTAGCCTGGCCGTGACGATCTCTAGCTTAAGTCCCCTCAATGCCATCAACATGATTTACGAAATCGTAATGACATGATTGCAAACAAACCATACCATGGGCGGGATTGAACCCGTGGTATGGTTTGTTTGCAATCGTGTCATTACGATTTCGTGAGTCATGTTTAATGCATTGAGGGGACATGAGCTAGAGTTCGTCACGGCCACGCTAGCTGGAGATTCGTCTGTAAAAGCATGCATTTGTGGTCACAGTGGTGCCTATGCTATCCTTCCTATTGTGTAGAAATATACCTAGTTGGACGAATCTTATTGTGGCTAGCTGGTCCAGTGGCTAACGCGAGTGTCTGGAGTTTTGAGACTCTGACCACGGGTTCAATCCCGCCCATGGTATGGTTTGTTTGCAATCGTGTCATTACGATTTCGTGAATCCTATTTGTGTAATATAATTTTTGAAACCCTCCCTTCTCTTTTTTCTTCCTGCTGATTTCTGTTCCTCCACTATGCCTGTTACTCTCGGTATCACCTAATGTCATTGGCTTTCATATGTTCACCAATAATTCTACCTAATTCTGCCTATAACTGTTTTCCTTAAAACTCACACTATCACTTCACTCAGAATACATTAATTTTCCATGAAAACCTGTATCACTATCTATTTTTACTTTAAAGACCTAACAACTCCATCCAATGCGTTTGCCAGAGCTCACACCCCAAACCTAGATAAGTGAATCCCATCCCTGGCATACATGTCATTTCTGCCATAGAAGAGGTCCCAGTTCTCTATGAATGTTGCTGCATTTTCTTTACAGAATTTGTCCAGCCAGCAATTGACACCAATTGCCCCAGACAACCATTCATTTCCAACTCCTCTCCTGGGCAAAATGCCACATATCACAGGGTTCCCACCCTTCTTCCTAATTGTCTCTTTTGCTGTCCTATACCTGCTAATCAGGTATTCACTTCTACATCTGCCAACATCATTGCCTCCCACACTGAGGCAGATAATAGGATTGCTCCCATTTCCCTTTATGAAGATAACATTCTTGCAATTGAACTGACGACGTCTCATGGCCAACTACTAATAGGAACTGGATATTTTCCACCGAGACAACCATATATAGAGTCAATTCCTCTACATAGGATATTAAGCAGAAATATTCCAACAATTCTAGCAGGAGATTTTAATGCTCATCACCTGGCCCTCTTTAACTGTGGAGTTGGTAATCCACTGGGTGACTTGAAAGGAAAACAACTATTTATTATCATGACAGTCAGAAACTTGTCATTTCAAGGCCCATTCTATAAATCGTATATTGGTCCTCATCCAGGGACACCAGATATAGTCCTGATAAACAGAGACTGTGACCTCTTTCATTGTCGTATCTCTCCCGGTAGAAACGTAGGATCTTACCATATGCCTGTTATAATACAACTACAAACTTCTCCATTTAGAATACCTGTACCTCTTAAACCCAACCTCAACACCCTAGGATTTGGCCCCTTCATGGTATTTCTGGGTGAAGATGAAATTTTGTCATTGGAAAATTTACCTTCCACTGCAATTGACGACGCGATCAGGTCCCTTCGCAATCAAATAATTGATGCTACTAATGCAACTTGGTAATTAGCTTCCACAAAGATCTACCAACAATATAAACCTACGAAGGAAGTTAGAGATGGTATGAGAAATTATAAAACAGAATGTCGGAGCCATCTTCAAACGCGGCAACCACCAGTAGCTACATTGTATAGATTAAGGCAAGAATTAATTAACATGATTAGTCATCACAAACGTGACTTATGGAAATTGCTAGTTCTAAAAGCTAATCAGTATAAACGAGAGCCTGCAAAATTTTGGAGTAAGATTCGGCAACTTTTAGGTGCAAAACACAAGGCTCCTACCTTCCCAATTCATACCTTCATTGATGATGATGATGAAGAGGTTGAGATTAAACTTGATGATCCACATGACCAGGCTAATTTGATGGGTGATGCATGGGAGAAAATTCTCTCCCACAATAATAGTCGTCGATTTAATAATAATCACTATCAGTTGGTCAATGAATGGAGAGATGAGAACTTAGCTGATCTACAAACACTACCTACCATCGATACATCAACTCTTGAAGATGCCCACCCGCGTACTAGGCCTATCACACTACTTGAGATGAGTCAAGTTATTGGAAGAATGCGAAATAGAGCCCCTGGTCTCTCTGGAAAAACAATGAAACAAATAAAGTTCCTATACAGAAATTGTAAACAGTCTTTGGTTAATATCTTTAATGCCATCTTGGCCTCCGGACATTTTCCAGTTGTTTTTAAGACTGCTAGGATGATCTTTCTCGTTAAACCCAATAAAAACATTCATCAACCAGAAAACTATAGACCTATATTCTTACTTGAAGTCACTGGGAAAGTTCTTGAAAAGATCATTTCCAACAGACTGAACTACTATATGGAGTTTAATCACCTTTATACTGAAAAACAGTTTGGCTTTAGGACACATAGAGGTACCCATCATGCAATAAATATTATTTATGATACTGTAGCGAGTCTGAAACATCAGAGCAATCTTGCCTTAATTGCCACCAGAGATGTTCATAAAGCTTTTGATAGCTTATGTCATAATGGTCTTATATACAAACTTATTGACATACCTGACCATAACTGGACTTTCTCAGATTTATATATATAATTCTTAACTCAAAGAAAAATCATTCCTACCTTTTTTGGAAAGTCATCAGAGCCTTTTATACCGACAGCTGGTGTCCCACAAGGTTCTTGTCTTAGTCCAATTCTATTCAATATTTATGTGAATGATCTTCTTCAACCAGAGTTTAATGATACAATTATAACGCAATTTGCAGATGATGTTATCCATGTCGTCTAGTCAACTCCTGTAACAGGAAAATACAAATATGAAAGAGTCATAGAAAAAATGAATATTGAACTTCTTCGAACATCCAATTGAGAAAAGAAATGGAGAATTACGACTAACCCTGACAAAGTCCTGGATAGCACGATAGGATGTTTTGCATCAACCATCGAAGATAAGGGGGTATCTCATCAGAGGTACACCTGTAGCCATTAGAAATCCTAACAAGAACTTGGGATATGAAATAGACAGGCTGCTCCACTCAACATCTCACGTCAATAAAAAGATCAACATAGCCAAAAGCGGTCTTAACAATCTCTTAAGATTCAATAAAGCCCCTTCACATGTCAAGAAAATATGTATAAAATGATGATAAGACCATTACTCGAATACCCATGTGTCCCAGTGTCGTTACCAACGAAGACCAACATGCTAAAGTTGCAGCGGTTCCAGAATAGGGCTCTCAGCTTTATTACGGGTACCAGGAGGAGAGACAGAGTCAAAATGGCAGATTTACATGTACAACAGGATATTACTGCCTTAAATGTACGCCTTGATACGCTGAAGAAGAGACAACTCTATGCAATGCAAGAACTCTACATACCAGATAGGGAACATCCTGTCCAAGTTGAAAATACCACTGACTATATCATTAATACTCCTCCTCACAGGACCCAAATAATGACTCTCCCAGAGAGGCTGCATCTCTTTATCTATAAAAAGGATTACCATCGACCAATGATCTTGAGCAACCTCCCTGCACATGAAGATGACTGGGTAACACCAGAACCCTTCTATGTCTACTAAGAAAATCATAGGCTCCAATTAGGGAGATATCTTGTATAAAGTTTCTACTTCAACATATACTGTTACCCCTTCAAGAATATTCTAATAAGACACATACATTTTTTAAATTGCACCAAAGTGGTTGGGCAACTTACCTTTAATATCCTACCTCACTCCCCCCTTCCACCCTTTTCCAATATTTCTATCCTTACCCATCCTTCTTGTTTACCCATCTTACCAAAGACTCTGGTCATAAGAAGAAGAAAAAGATCCCTTATCCCAGCCCCAGGAAAACATACCCTTTGATTGCTCTTCCTGTCCCTAAGACAAAATGCCCTATCCATAAATTTCACTTGACTGTCCCCAACTAAAACAATGTTCTTACCTTCACTGGTGGAGTTCGTAGTGACGTTTTCAATGGTCTTCATTGGGGTTTCAAGAGATGTCGACTCACCCTCCTCTGCCACTAATTCCTTGGTACTCATTGTGGCGTTACCAGTAGAAAACACACATTCGTCGTGTAGCACTGAAAATGGATTGGAAGTCTCCAAAGCAGTCTTCTGGATCTTCGTTGTTCCCATCACTCCAACAGTCTTCTTGACTTTCAGCTTTGTTCCATGTTGGCCGGCCACTGACCAGGTTCCTCTCTTTACCTGAGGACTCACAACAGGAGGATTACTTCGAATCCTCTTGTTTTCGTCCATCAATAACCGTATCTCAAACTTAGCAACCCTAAGCTCCTCTTTTAGCTGCTGGTAGAGTTGGTCAAGAAAGGACATCTTGTGCAGATTCACAGAGAACACACTAGACAGATCTTCACAGAGCTAAGTACAGGTCACCACTAGATTTAAGTTGGATTTAAGTTGAATAAATTTAGATTTAGAAAGGATATATAAGTACTGCTTTTCTAACAGAGTTGTCGATGCGTGGAACAATCTTCCCAGTAGGGTGATCGAGGGTAGGACTTTGGGTAGCTTTAAAAAGAGACTGGACAAATATATGAGTGGGAGGGGCTGGGTTTGATTTGTGTCATTGTGTACTGGAGTAAATTCTTGGGTAGCATTAGGTAGAGGTCACTATGATAAGTACTTGCCTTGCATGGGCCAGTAGGCCTTCTGCAGCGTTCCTCCATTCTTACGTCCTTTTGTTCTTATACCTCAGTTAGGAATCTTTCAAGACTCTGTACACTGTACATCAGGCCCGTATTGGAGTATGCAGCACCAGTATGAAACCCACACCTGGTCATGCACGTCAAAAAATTAGAGAAAGTGAAAAGGTTTGCAACAAGACAAGTCTAAGAACTAAGGCGCATGTCCTACGAGGAGAGGTAAATTGAAATCGACATGAAGACACTAGAGAACAGGAGGGATAGGGGACACATGGTAACGACATTTATAATTCTTAGAGGAATAGAGACAGTATGTTTCAGAGATGGGACACAGCAACAAGGGGTCACAACTGGAAGTTGAAGACTCAGATGAGTCACAGGGATGTTAGGAAGTATTTCTTCAATCAGGAAGTGGAAGAATCTCGAGGGTGATGTATTGGAGGCAGGATCCATACATTGGTTTAAGTAGAGATACGATAAAGCTCACGGAGCAGAGGGAGAGAGTAGACTTTGTAGCGGCCAGCGAAGAGGAGGGGCCAAGAGCTGAATCTCGACCCCTGCAACTACAATTAGGTGAGTACACACAATGAACCAAGATGTCCTCCTTTGAGCAACTTTACCAGCAGCTGTTTTTTTTAGGGCCAGAAGGGAAAAAAGACTGGCAAAACTTGACAATAGTCCTGAAAACACTTCTGGAGCAGAGGCATGGACATTGGCCTCTACCCCAGAACAACAGATATTAGAGCCAGCAATTAAAACCCCCCTAAATTCCACCAGTACGACATTTGTCTTTGCAAACATACAGGGTCTAAAGCCATGAAAAAAATTCAAAATTCCTTTCATCAAGGGATTGCTCACGGAGTCAAATGCAATGTTTGCAGCATTCACAGAGACACCCATAAAGGATCATTACGACAACGAAATATGGATCCCAGGTTACAACCTATTCCGATGCGGCAGATTAAACATGCATCAAGGGAGGAATTGGCCTGTATGTCACAGAGTCGCTCATTTGCACAGAACTATTAACACCTCAAATGATGTAGTTGAAGTTTTGAATGTAAAGATCGAGAACCAAAACCTTGTCACTGTGGTAGTATACAAACCTCCAGATGCAACTTCCCAGTAATTCCAGGAGCAGCTCGAGAAAATTGATCACCGTCTGGAAAATCTCCCAACTCCTGTCCCAAACATCTTACTACTAGGAGATTTCAACCTGAGACACCTAAAATGGAGGAGTATAGCAAATAATGTTTTAGCAGAGATCACCCCGGGAGGCAGCTCAGATGAAAATTCTCGCACACCCAAACTATTAAATCTCTACAACAAATTCACCTTAAACCAGTATATAGTAGAGCCTACATGACTAGAAAATACGCAGGACCTCATCTTCAATAACAACGATGATCTGATACATAATATAACTGTATCAAAGACAATTCACTCAGATCACAACATAACAGAGGTACAGACATGTATGCACAGGGCTCTGGACAAGCAGAATGTAAGCAGTCATGAAGGTCTCTTCACGAAATTCAATTTAAATAACAAAAACATACAATGGGATCAAGTAAGCCATGTCCTAAATGAAACAAGCTGGGAAGATATCCTAAACAACACGGAAAAAAATTAATTCTGTGGTTCTTGAGATCTGCTCAAGACATATTTCATTAAGAAAAAGAAAGAAAAGATGTAAACTAGAAAGAGAGAGACGTTCCCCATACAGACGAAGGTGAAGAGTCACAGAGCTGCTGAGTGGGGTCAATATATCTGAAATATGAAAGGAAGCACTAGTCAATGAAATTACAAATATCGAATTTAAGCTGAATGAATCTTAGAGGAGACAAAAATCACAGGAAGAACTAAAAGCCATAAAGGAAATTGAAAAAAGAACAAAATACTTCATCTCTTACGCCAAATCTAAAGGAAAAACAACATACAGTATTGGGCCCCTGCTGGGGCGGGATGGGACATACACAGATGATATCCAAGAAATGAGTGAGACACTAAAGTCCCAATATGACTAAGTGTTCAGCGATCCACTGCCCACACTAAGGGTCGACAATCCAAATGAATTCTTTATGAAAGAAATCCACAATTTTAAAGTCGTCCCAAAACTCTCGGATATTATTATAACTCTACTAGATTTTGAAGAGGCAATTAATGACATGCCAATGCACTCTGCCCCAGGCCCAGACTCATAGAACTCCATGCTCATCAAGAACTGCAAGAAGTTCCCATTGCGTGCCTTCAGCATTTAATAGAGAGGTGCATGGACACAGTGGTCATCCCACACACACTAAAAACAACAGACATAGCCCCACTCCACAAAGGTGGCAGTAAAGCAATTGCAAAGAACTACAGATCGATAGCACTAACATCCCATATAAAAATTTTTGATAGGGTTCTAAAAAGCAAGATAGCCAGCCACCTAGATACCCATCAGCTACACAACCTAGGGCAACACGGGTGTAGAGCAGGTCGTTCCTGCCTGTCCCAGCTACTGGGCCACTATGACAAGGTACTGGATGCTGTAGAGGATAAACAAAATACAGATGTAGTATATACAGACTTCGCAAAAGCTTTCGACGAGTGTGACCTTGGTATAATAGCACACAAAATGCGGGATACAGGAATAACGGAAAAATAGAACAAATAGAACATAAAGAGTAATAGTATGCAGAGTAAAGTCCCAGGCAGCCATGGTAAAAAGCTCTGTTCTACAATGACAGTACTCACTCCCATTCTCCTCCTCATCCTCATTTCTCACATAGACAAAGATGTAAGCCATAGCTTCATGTCTTCCTTTGTGGATGACACCAGGATCACCATGGCAGTGACCTCCATGGAAGACACTGCGAGACTCCAAGCGGACATCAACCAAATCTTTGAATGGGCCACTCAAAACAATATGAAGCTCAACGATGAGAAATTTCAACTACTAAGATATGGAAAACTTGAAAAAATTAAAAATGTGTCAGGGTATACCACAAATTCTAACCATACAATTGAGCGGAAAAGTAATGTGAAGGACCTGGGAGTGATAATGTCAGAGAATCTCGCCTTCAAAGACCACAACAATGTATCTACCTCATCTGCTAGGAAAATGAAAGGATGAATAATGAGAACCTTCAAAACTAGGGATACCAAGCCCATGATGATTCTCTTCAAATCGCTTGTGCTCTCTAGGCTGGAATGCTGCTGTACACTAACGGCCCCCATCAAGGCTGGCGACACTGCAGACTTGGAGAGTGTACAAAGAACTTTCACGTCACACATAAGTGTAATAAGGCACCTAAACTACTGGTAACGGTTAAAGGTCTTTGATCTTTATTCCATCGAACGTAGGCGAGAGAGATACATGATAATATACACTTGGAAGGTCCTGGAGGGACTGGTACCAAACTTGTACACGAAAATCACTCCATATGAAAGAAAAAGACTCGGTCGGAGATGCAACATTCTCCCAATGAAAAGCAGGGGTATCACGAGTACACTGAGAGACAACACAATAAGTATCTGGGCCCCAAGACTGTTCAACTGCCTCCCAGCATACATAAGGGGGATTACCAATAGACCCCTGGCTGTCTTCAAAACGGCACTGGACAGGTACCAAAAGTCAGTACCTGACCAACCGGGCTCTGCTTCGTACGTCAGCTTGCGTGCAGCCAACAGTAACAGCCTGGTTGATCAGACCCTGATCCAACATGAGGCCTGGTCTCAGACCAGGCCGCGGGGGCGTTGACCCCTGAAACCCTCTCTAGATTCCCCAGTTTAAAGAGGAACTGAGGGGGTCGAAGCACAAGATACAGACACTGACTGAGGTAAACAAGAGGATTGGTAGTAGTCCTCCTGTTGTGAGTCCTCAGGTCAAGAGGGGGACCTGGTCAGTGGCCGAACAAAACGGATCGAAGCTGAAAATCAAGAGGACTCTTGGAGAGGCAGAAACAACGAAGATCCAGATGACTACTGCTGTGGAAACTTCAAACTCATTTTTGTGCTACCTGGTGAATATGGATCATCTGCTGGGAAAGTCACAACAAGCAGCAAGGTAACACTCGTAGATGAGGATGAGTCGACTTTCCTTTAAACCCCAACGAAGACCATTCCAAAGAAGGCCATCACTTCGAAGAATATAGAGAACGTCACAACAAACTCTGCCAGTGAAGGTAAGAACATTGTTTTAGTTTGGGACAGTCAGGTTAAATTTATGGATAGGGCTTTTTGTCTTAGGGATAGGAATAGGAGGCAGAGGGTATGTTTTCCTGGGGTTGGGATGGGGGATATTGTTAGCCATCTAGACGATATCATGAAAGGTAATGGGAGCAATCCTATTATCTGCCTCTCTGCAAGAGGCAACAATGTTGGCAGATGTAGAAGTGAAGCCCTGATTAGCAGGTATAGGACAGCAATAGAAATGATTAGAAAGGGTGGGAACCCTGTGATATGTGGCATTTTGCCCAGAAGAGGAGTTGGAAATGAATGGTTGTCCAGGGCAATTGGTGTCAATTGCTGGCTAGACAAACACAGTAAGAACCTCTTCTATGGTAGAAATGACATGTATTCCAGGTATGGGGTTCACTTATCTACGTTTTGGGAGAGAGCCCTTGCCAATGCAGTGGAGGGAGCTCTTAGGTCTTTAAACTAGAAATAGATAGTGGTATGGGATTTTGTGAGAAAATCCATGAATTCTCAGTGTAGCTTGAGTGAGAGTTTTATGGATACCAGATATAGGCAGAATGAGGTAGAGTTATTGGTGAATATTGGAAAGCCAGTGGCACTAGGTGACAAGGATAGTAACAGGTACAATTGAGGAACAGGAATAAGCAGGAAGAGAAAAGAGAAGGGAAGTTTTTTAAACATATTTTACACTAATAGTCGTAGTGCGAGAAATAAAATGGACGAATTGAGATTAGTTGCAAGTGCGAGTAACACTGATGTTTTTGCTATAACTGAGGTGTGGTTTAATATGAAAAACGGGACATGCCTTCTGAGTGTCATATTCAGGGTTTTATAATGTTCCAAGTAGACAGAAGTATTGGGAAGTTGGGAGGGGCGGCAATGTATGTCCGAGATCGTTTAAACTGTTGCATAAAATAGGATATAAAGTTTGAAACACATACTGAGTCTGTTTGGGTAGAATTTTCAGAGGGGCATGAAAATTTTATTTTAGGCCTGATACACCGTTCCCCAGACTTAGATAGGGACCAAGGGAGACTACTTTGGGAGGAAATTGTTAACGCAAGAAGGCTCGAAAACATAGTAATTCTAGGTGGCTTTAACTTTAGTCAGAATGATTGGAATTCTTTGACTGGGAATTTAGAATCTAACGACTTCTTAGAGGTAGTTCATGACTGTTTTTTGAAGGAGTTTGTGACAACCTACAAAAGGAAATAACCTGCTTGATATGGTTCTGGCAAGTTGTTAATAGTTTAGAAATTACAGAGGAACTCGGCGCAAGCAACCACAAATCAATTTCCTTTAGCATTGAAAGAAAGTATGATAGTAGGAATGATTCAATAACGGTCCAAGATTTTCGCCTAGCAGATTACATCTGTTGACTGGGGTAACGACGAGAGCTATCAATATGAGAGTTTTCTAAACAATATACATGCTGCCCAAAGAACATTTATCCCTTATAAAGTAATTAGATATAATAGTAATGGATGAATAATTAGCTAAAATATCTTTTAGGACAGATGAAAGGAATTTATAGGCATATCAATGGAGATGAGGGTCATTTTATGGATCAGTACATTGACATTAAAAAGGACGTTAGAAAGCGGATTAGAAAAGCTAAACTGGACTACGAAATTAAAATTGTTAGGGACTCGAAAACTTACCCAAAAGGTTTTTTCCAGGTTTATAGAACAAAGGTCAGAGATAAGATAGGTCCCCTTAAAAATAACTCTGGGCATCTTACTGACAAGGAGAATGAAATATGCTCTATTCTTAATAATTATTTTGACTCGGGTTTCAATCAGAAAGACACTAATAATATCTCAATAATTAGGTTTTATAGTGGGCCTGAAGAGGATAAATTAAGTAACATAACAGTAACTAGCGAAATGGTTATGAAACAAGTAAACCCACTGAAATAAAATAAATCCCCGGGCCCTAATGAACTTTTTTCAAGGGCTCTTGAAGAATGCAAAATTGAACTCTAGGACCCAGTGACTAATATTTTTAATATATCTCTTCAAACAGGTGTAGTATCCGATATGTGGAAGATAGCCAATGTAATTCCTATTTTTAAAGCAGGGGACAATTTCTTAAAGTCAAATTACAGTCAATAAGATTAACCTCAATTGCAGGCAATTTACTAGAGTCAATTATAGCTCAAAATATGATAAGCCATCTCGTTAGGCTTAACTTGATTAATGATACTCAACATGGATTCACGAGGGGCCGTTCCAACCTAACTAATTTACTACCTTCCCTCAGAAAAGCTTTTGAGGCCGTTGATCACGATAAATAATTCGACATTGTTTATTTGTATTTTAGTATGGCTTTTGATAAAGTACCACATCAGGGACTGTTAAAGAAAGTGGCAGCTCATGATACTGAGGGAAAAGTGTTGTCATGGATCGAGTCGTGGCTCACCAATAGGAAGAAGAGAGTGTGCATAAATGGGGTTAAATCTGAGTGGGTTTCTGTAACAAGTGGCATTCCGCAGAGATTGGTTTTAGACCCGTTGTTGTTTCTAATATATATAAATGACCTTGACGAGGGAATTACTAGTGATATAAGCAGACCCACTGATAACACGAAGATAGGTAGAATAATCGATTCAGACTTTGATGTCACGGAACTTCAGGTAGATTTAGACGAACTCAATTCATGGTCAGACAAGTGGCAGATGCAGTTTAGTGTAGATAAATGCAAAGTTCTAAAGCTCGGGAATGGTCACAACCCTAGCACCTACCAGCTTAATAATGCTGAACTTAGCCATACAGAACGTGAAAAGAACTTGGGGGTTACGGTAAGGAGCAACCTTAAACCAAGACAGCAGTGCTGAAGCGTATGTAATAAGGCAAACAGATTACTGGGATTTATATCAAGAAGTGTAAGCAACAGAAGTCCAGAGGTTGTACTACAGCTTTATAGATCATTAGTAAGGCCTCACCTAGATTAAGCTGCTCAGTTCTGGTCTCCATATTACAGAATGGATATCAATGTTAAAATTACCTAACAAAAGAATGGATATAAATTCCTTATAAAATATTCAATGAAGAATGACAAAATTAATTCACAGCATTAGAAATCATCGGGATGAAGAAAGACTGAAGTCCCTTAAATTACATTCACTTGTAAGACGAAGAATAAGGGGAGACATGATCGAAGTGTATAAGTGGAAAATGGGTATTAATAATGGGGATATAAATAAGGTCTTGAGGATATCTCTCCAGGAGAGAGCCCGCAGTAATGGATTCAAAGTAGATAAGTTTAGATTTAGGAATGCTATTGGAAAATATTGGTTTCAAGTTTAGGTTTGACAATTACATGAATGAGAGGGGTTGGATTTGCGTGGGACTTGCACATGAGTAAATAGATTTGTCAGAGCTTATTGTTAGGGGAGCACTGCGAGTGGGTTCTGCAAATGTTCGAATAGTGGGTTGTTATTGTAAAGGCCCTGCCAAGTATGGGCCAACAGGCCTACTGCAGTGTTCCTCCTTTCTCGTGTTCTTATGTTAAAAAAAATGGTTCTGTTTGATTTACAGTGGGCAAAGTTTGGGAATTTTTCGAGAATGGGCTGTATGGCAAACAGCTCTCACTGACTGGTAGATGCCCAGTTATTGATGTGTGCTCCAATTTCCTTATGAGAGCCATCACCCTGTATGACAACAGCAGCACTACCAGCTGCACCCGTGGATTAGTGAACAGAACCATCAACATAAATAATTTGTGAGTGTGCTATATGATTACATCATCAATACAACTTAATTAAGGCATCTTGCTTGGCTTCAAAGCAAATCTTTTCTTGTGATTTAAGAAGCTATTTTCGGGAAAAGGGAGGTATAGTGATTTGGAATGGAGTAATATCCCATGAGGAGGGGAAGTGCCGCTGTTTCCTTACTTGACATAAATTATGTAAATCGTTCTGTGGAAAATACTGTATATATTTACGGAAATACAGTATTTTATATGTAAATTGATGGTTTACATTGTATTTATTAAAATTATATAATAAAAAATGGGAAGCTCTGCACCTGCACAGAGGTCACTCGCCATTGTGTTTTGAATGGAGTACAAACACGTTAATATAAGGTGTATAATTTTCGTTGCTCTAGTGGTTATATTGGGCTTACACCTCTGAAACAGGAGCCGAAATTGTTGGATGTGCATTTCTGCATAATTTTAGCATTAAATCGATGTACAGAACAGCTCTAGGAACTTCAGATATGCTATCTAAATTATGTTTGTAATTCTGGCCAGTATTATTATCATAAATTTAGTTAGAGGGAGGTTTTTGAGTATTATACACAGTAGTCTCCAGACTAATTGGTGAGTGTTATGATTATAAATTCTCATTCTGTTATATAAATGGGTATATGTAATCATTTATTAATTTTAATATACAGTCCACAAATTTCTATTAAAATTACCAGAATTCCTGGTAATGTACATTTCATTTGTAATTAATATAGGTCTAGAGCAACTTGTGGATATGACAGTTGTAGGTATCAAAGGGGGACATTTTTGTGACCTAGGTGTCTCAAATTCCTACTTGTCTATGTAACTTTGATAAATAATAATTATCTTAGTTACCATTTACTGGCATGTACCTTACGTTACATCCAAGTAAATGTAATTTTCCATAATTTGCCATTGGTTCTTATTCGAACCAAAGGTAATTAGTGAAGTCATTAATTAGTGAATTAATTACTTAATAATTATATGTGAAATGACAGAAGGAGGTAGGTGTTAGGTCCACAGATTTACTTAATGTGTAGTGGATTATAATTATTACAATATTAATTTTGCTAAGCGAAGCCTGGATAGGATTATATTAATGTGTATAATATTAATTTTGCTATGCCAAATTCTGGCCAAGAATTATATCAGTGTATTTGTAATTGCTAAGCTCAAGTGTAGCTAAGATTTATATTTATGCATTCAAAATTTATATTATAATTTTCTTACATGTAATTGCTAAGCTGAAGTGTAGCTAGGATTTATTCAAAGGTAAGTTGTAATATTTACATTTAGGAAATGCATAATTTAGTACATAATCAGTGTTATTAATTAAGTTGAGTTTAATACATTGCATCATGTCTGAAAATGAGGAAATTAATGTGGAAGACAAACATATGGAATATAGAGCAAAAAAACATCACTGCAGACTAGAAAAGAGCATGTAACAAAAGCATACAATAAGTGTTTGAAGTTAATTAATCAAGAAACTGTGAATACTGATGATTTAAAATTGTATTTAGATGCTTTAGGAAATAGATATGATTCATACAAATTATATTACAACAAATATGAAGGAGATTTATTAGTAAACTGTGTAGATGTGACTGAAGTAGATCTTATGATTAATCAGCATTATGAATTAGAGGCAAAGATTCTTTCTTGTAAAAGTCAGGCCTTGAATAAATTAAAATGTGTATACCAGGCAGTTAATCAATCTGCTCCAACAAATAAGATGTCTTTGCCAAAACTCCCAGAATTATGTTTACCTGTATTTAGTCCAGGAGAAAACTGGGAGGTGTTTTGTTCAATTTTTAAAGCAGCTGTGCATGATATGAGTGACCTAACCTGTGTAACTAAATTATTTTACCTCAAAGGACAGGTAAGAAGAGATGCTCACATACTCATACAAGCCTTTCCCAATGTAGATGATTCTTACAAAGAAGCAGTTGACTTGTTGAAGGTCACTTATGGAAATATAGAACAAAGTAGGTTGGATCTAGTGAATAGCATTGTTAATTTAAAATCTCCAGATCACACTTACAAAGGTTTACAACAGTTTAGAGTTAAACTGGAGAGCACTCTCAAAACTTTAAGTAATAAATATAATCTGAAGGAATCAGACTGGTTATTGAGTGTCATTGTACAGAATAAATTAAGCTATAAAACACTTGAATGACTCTCGAACAAGTATCACAAAGGTTATTTTGGTCTGGAGGAAATAAGACTAGGTCTACAAGAATTAATTGTTCAGTTGCAGACCAGCCAAACAACTCATTTTAAAGATGCAACACATCATAACTCTGAGGTATCTGTCAAGTTTCAAAACGGGAAAAATTATCCCAATGTTAATAATCAAAATTCATTTCCTAGAAAGAGTTGCATAGGTGCATATCAAGTAGCAGGAATCAGAAATAATGATTCTCTACAAGGTAAGAAAAATAAGTACCCTCCTAAGAGTAGCCCAGTTAATAAGAAACAAGTAAAAGGAAAGAGAGATTGTCTCTTCTGCAAGGGTACTCATTTTTCTAAGAATTGCAATGCATACAATTCATGGAATGATAAAGTTGAAAGATTGGAGGAACTTGGCAGATGTATCAGATGTCTAGGTAATCACAATGTAAAGGATTGTCATGCCAAATGTTGATAATAATGATAATGTTGATAATAATGATAATGATAATGTTGATAATAATGATAATGTTGCAGACACAACACTGGCTAATGTAAAAATTGCTGCTAATGTTAATAATGATGGTTTTGCTGAAGTAGCTTTACCTGTGTTACAGGTAAAAATTAATGATAAAAGGCATAAATCAAAAAATGTAACTGCATTATTAGACCAGGGATCCCAGCGTACTTTCATAAAACATAAATGTCTTGATGGTATGAAAGTACAGATGGGAGACCCTACAACTCTAAAATTATCAGGTTTTCTCTCAGATAAAAGGGCTCAATTGTATGACATTGTTTATGTATCTGTCAGGTTGGGCAATGAGAAAAAACTTGTTAATACAGTAATTGTAGATAGACTTCCAGAGAAAATATCTACAGTAGGGCTTAGTAAAGCTACAGAAAGACTTTCACATAATGTAAATTTAGCACCTTCTCGTGTAAATGATGATTCTGCAGGCCCAATAAATTATTTGATAGGTAATGCCGATTATGCCTCTTTTGTAAAGTGTATGGTAAAGAAATGTGGTGTCACCCTTTTAAAGACTGCAGGAGGCCATGTAATGTATGGTAGGATTCCTCGTAATAATAATTCATGACTAGAGGAAACTACAAATACCATAACTGTGTGTCTTACTCATGAAATCGTACCCCAGTATAATTCTTCCATAGAGGATGGTGTTGAGCCAGTGCATAAATTGTGGGAATTAGACAGCATTGGAATAAACGTAAATGAAGAAAGTCCAGACGATTCTTTTACTCAGGAACAATACCTGAGAGATGTAAAATTTGAATCTGGACAATACTGGGTACGACTTCCGTGGAGACTGAACCTTCCAGAATTGCCCACCAATTACAGAATGGCTTATGGACAATTAAAGGCTTAGCTCCGCGAACTGAGTAAGACACCAGAATTGTTGACTGCCCATAATGATATAATTACTGAACAATTAATTAATAAATTTATAGAAGAGGTACCTCTTGAGCAAGTCAAAATTTATGGTCACTATTTGCCACATCACAGAGTGAAGAAGGATTCTAAGACCACTCCTCTGAGGATTGTGTTTAATTGCAGTGCCAGGAGTAACAAAAATGTACCTAGTTTAAATGACTGTTTGATGACAGGTCCATCGTTGACGGAAAAATTAGGAGATATCTTATTAAATTTTAGGATGAAGAATTATACTTTTATGGCTGACATAAGTAAAGCTTTCCTAAGAGTGGGTTTACAAGAGGCTGACTGGGATTGTACCTGCTTCTTATGACCTGAGAATCCTAGTGACCCACTTAGCCCTCTGAAAACCTTTTGCTTTAGGAGCATATTATTTGGTGCTACATCCAGTCCGTTCCTTCTTCAAGCGATGATAAATGCACACCTTAAACGTATAGGAAGTCCATTGAGTAAAGTAATGAGCAAACAATTTTATGTGGACAATTTCCTGGGTATGATGTCAACTGAAGAGGAACTGTTAATGACTTATGGACAGGCTAATAAAATAATACAAAGTGCAAATATGCCTCTGAGGGAATGGAATAGTAATTCGTCCAAATTAAAGGACAAAATAAGTAAATATTACCCTGGAGATGAAGTGCCAAAATGTAGTAATGAATTGCGATTAACTTGGGATACTGAGAGAGATTTGTTAATGTTAAAACCTAATAATTACAGTATGCCCAGTAAATTAACTAAAAGAGTTTTGCTTGCTGAAGTTTCCACTAGGTTTAGTGTCACCCCTTACTATAAGAGGGAAATTATTAATACAAGAAGCATGGAAGCTTAAATGTGCTTGGGATGAAACTCTACCTGAGGAGTTCATTAACAGGTGGGATGAATTAATTGGTGATTATGAAAAAATTCCAATATTGGAGTTACCACGCCAGGTGGCCAATCCAGATGGGAAAAATATACTCCACATTTTTTGGTATGCTTCAAAATTGACATGGAGCAGTTGCTTACCTTCAACGTAATAGTGTTATTTCTCTTGTTATGTCTAAGGCTAAAGTGTCTCCAATTAAATCATGTACCTTACCTAAGTTGGAATTAACAGCCATTTATGTAGGTGTCAAATTAGCTAATTATATTAGAAATAAGTTGCAGGAGATAAATATTAGTGGCACTGTAATTTGGTCTGATAATGAGGCATCCTAACAATGGATTCGTAATGGAAACAGTAAAATTGTGTACATACAAAACAGAGTCACTGAAATTAATCAGATGCAAGAGAAGTATAATAGTTTGGGTCAGCATATGTTAACATTTAATCCTATACCTGGTGAGGAGAATCCAGCTGATTTTTTATCTCGAGGTTTACCTTATGCTAAATTAGTAAATGCTGTATCATGGTTTAAAGGACCGAGCTGGTTGGTAAATAAAGCTAATTGGCCTGTACAAAAGGCGTATATTGCTCCTGTTGAAATTACTGTGACTACCACTCCAATAGTTTGTCCTTCCTTAGCCATTGATATAAATAGGTATTCTTCTTTACCCAAACTAATCAATGTAACTAAGTTGGTGTTTAAATTTCTAAACAAGATGAATATCTCATATAAGTTTTCACGTCCTCTTGAGTATTAGATAAACAGGGTACAGGAAGAAATCTATGGAAATGAGATTAAATTGATCATGGAAAGTAAAATTGTGAAAGGTTCCATAATAGAGAAAATGGGGCTGTATTTATGGAACAATGTAATTAGGTGCAGAGGTAGGTTACAAAATGCTGAATTGGGTGATTATGCAAAACACCATATCTTACTGCCCAAAACTTATCATCTAACAAATTTAATTGTTTTAGAGGCCCATAAAAATGTAATGCATGGTGGGGTACAAGATACCTTAAATTGTATTAGGGAAACTTTCGAGATTCCACAAGGACGGCAAAGTGTAAAAAGGGTGATTAAATCTTGTGTAATATGTTGCCGTGTGGATGCCAGATCCTATATATACCCAGGTCCTCCACCATTGCCAAAGAAGCGTGTACAATTAGTGAAACCATTTAATGTAACAGGTGTAGACTATAGTGGTCCAATCATTTTAACCTGTACTTCAGATGGTGTTCAACTGAAAGTGTATGTATGCTTGTTCACTTGTACTGCTACTAGGGCAGTTCATTCAGAAGTGGCTCAGGACTTCAATCTCTGTTAACCCAGCGAGGGTGTACCTGGAAATTTATTACTCCTAGAGCCCCTTGGCAAGGGGGGCTGTATGGAAGACTGACAGGCACAGTGAAGAGGTGTCTCCATAAAGTACTACACCGGAAGAGAATTAATTTGGAAGACTTCCGTGCAGTGTTAGTGGAGGCAGAGAATCTTATAAATAATAG
This sequence comes from Cherax quadricarinatus, assembly GCF_038502225.1. Lineage (NCBI taxonomy): Eukaryota > Metazoa > Arthropoda > Malacostraca > Decapoda > Parastacidae > Cherax > Cherax quadricarinatus. Next base: position 83,221 of record NW_027195088.1, read on the forward strand.
GCCTCTCTCACACATGAGTGATACACCTGATGCAGTGTATTAACACCTTCTCACCTAATATATGGAAGGAAATTGGAAGCTGCCCCTGTCTATAGAAATAATCCTGAAAAAAGTGATGAAGATTACAATGATGCGGCAGTGTTGTGTGATAAATTTAAAATGGTCTAATGTGTGGCATAAGGAATATCTTCTTACACTACGTGAACACTTTTATGTTGTGACAGAGGCAGTAAATCGACAGAACATTCAACCAGGTGACATTGTGCTAATTGATACTGAACAACATCGAACATTGTGGCCTCTGGGCAAAGTGTTGACAATGTACCCAGATGCACAAGGTGTTGGAAGTGCGAATGAAGGACGTATCCAAGTATTATACTTGGTAAAATTATGGAATGTTCCAATTGAGGCGGATGAAGAAGACATCAAATCATTGTTTGAGGAATATAGAGTAATACATCAAGCAACAATTGGAATGTGGTCAGATGGTATGTATGCGGGACTGCGTGAGGGATATTTCTCCCTCAAAATGTCCTTGCGACGATCTATGCAGTCATTTGTGGCTTTGAGTGATTTTAAAACTCAGGTGTATATCACATATGCCAGGTAAAGGAGAACCTGTCGACTGTGTGGTGCATTTGAACATGTGGCTGCACAGTGTCTACGATGTTCTTCTACCTGGTCACAGGGAGCAGGGACAGGAATGGAAAAGGAGAGAGAGGTGATATCCCAGTCTACAGGAGAGCATATTCAGGCACGTCGGACGTGGAGTGAGATTGTGGAAGACAATCCGGTGGTGTGTGTTACAGTACCAAAGGTAACAGGTCGTTGAGAAAATATGTATGGAGGAAGAGGTAGGACAAGTGGATTTGGGTATTGAAGTGTCGACTGCCATAAACAATGTAATGCAGGAATTTTTGGGTGATCACCATGAGGATTGAATGCTGAATATAGGCTTGGATGGGCAACATATGGGTCAGGATGGGGTCCATGAGGGAGGAAGTGTGAGTAGAAGGGATGGGCAACCACAGGGGCTTTGTGAAACTGTAGTTAAAATACTCAAGGAAGGCAGTCCGATTGATATGATCACTGTTGCGGCTTCACGTAAGAGGGAGGCAGTTGCCTCGGACAGAGACGACATCCTTACGCCTGCACAACCATTGAGTAAAAAGGCCTCAGGGCCGAAGTAAAGAGGAGGATCTTCAGTGCCTTTTTAAGGCAATATGGCTTACAGGTCATCCTTTTAGAAGAGCATAATTTTAAATTTGGTCGGGATTTAATGATTCACGGGTACAAAGTTTATGATAGGTATACAGGTAAACTCAAGGGAGGTGCTGCTGTTTTAATAGTGGAGACCAGTCCATTTCAAATGTTACACTGGGAAGAAGTGGGGAAAGGAAGACTAGTAAGGGAGGATGGGACATGGGGTGGGGTTCATGTGTGTTTATAAGTGTTGATATGCCTGCAGACAGGAATAGGCGTGTTAAGGAACATTTTGTGAGGGATGTTCTTATTTATCATATGCGAGGGCTTCCTATTTATACAATATTTGGGGAGGATTGGAATTGTGTGATATGTAGGAAGGATGTGGAGCCAAGAGGAGCTGGGTGTGTGTTGGGGGTCCTACAGGATGTGTTAGGGGGCCTGCTTAGTGGATGTAGTGAGTGGGAAGGGGTGGGTGGTGGAGCATACTTATGTGGCACACTTGGACCGCATTTATGTCTCTCCTAGGATACAAGTTAATAATATGGAAACTGTAAATTTAGTATTTTCGGATCATAGAGGGGTGGTTGTGGACGCTGGATGGGGCGAGTTGCCGAAATGTTTTATGAGCTATTGGAAACAAAATGTGAGCTTGTTAGAAGATATGGAAGGTGGACTTAGCTTTGTGGAATGGTGGAAAAATGAATGGAATCAAGGAAAGCTAAGAGGTGATATATTACTGTAGTGGGAGCAATGTGCTAAACCAGGAATCTGTAGTTTTTATATGAAGAAGGGAATGGAGGCCGGACAATGGAAATATTGATTGAACCTGTGTTATGACAGATGTCGTGGAGTTTATCTGGTTTCAGAGTTTGAGGGTATAAAGACGCAATTGCTCGAGATGCAGAATGCGAGGCTTGATCGTGAATGATTAAGAGGTGGGTTGGAGGATGTATTATGGGGTGAAAAGCCATCAGCTTGCATTCTGCGTTGATTAAAGATCCGGCAAAATATAATGAATATCTTAAAGTTAGAAATAAATCAGGATGTGGGTGGGAACATGGTGGAACAGCGGTTAGTAATTACTGAAGGAATGAGTGCTGTTGCTGATAAATGGTTTGAGATATATATGAGAGGGGGTAATAGGAAGATGGGGTACTTGCATATTTTGGAGGAGTGGATATCACGAACCCTTGAAACAGAAGACAGGGTGGAGATAGAGGGGCCCATAAGAGAAGATGAGGTGTTGAAGGCGTTATAGGGAATGAATTTAGGGAATTGATGGCATTCCATTGATGGCATTCCAAATGGTTTTTAAGTAACTGGGAGGTCTTGAAGGAATGTTTGGTGCATTTGTTGAATGAAATGAAGGTAAAGGGATGTATGGGTATGACGCAATGAACAGGGGTCGTTGTCATGATTCCGTAGGGATAAGTGCAGCATAGCATCCTAGATTATAGAGGTTTATCTTTAATGTGCGGTGATTATAAATTGTTTGCAAGGGTATTATGTAAGAGGTTATGCAGTGTTATTGGGAGGGTTATAGATAAGGTGTGCTGAGGTGGTCAATGATTAGTGGCATGGGAGGATAAAGGACTATATAAATGATCGTAGGAAGAGTGGAGGGGGTGTACTAGCTTTGGATTGGAAGGCTGCTTATGATTGTGTAGAGAGAGACGTTATGGATGATAATGAGGTGCATGGGTTTTGGTGAGGAAATTGTCCGATTGACGGAAACATTATACAAAGGCGCAGAAATACGGGTGCAAATCAATGGACAGGTGGGGAAGGTAGTTAGTACAGGCAGGGGACTGAGACAGGGATGCTCCATGTCTCGGATCCTATTTGTATGTTTGCAAGATCCTCTATATAGGATGATTAATGTTGGGGTGGGTGAAAGGGGGTGGTAAGGCAGTGGGGTGCTCCTGGTATAGTTGGGTATGTTGACGACACGACGGTTTTAGTTGGGGAAGAGGAGGGATTAAGGAATGTAGGTCATATCATTGAGATATTTAGTGGGGCAACAGGTATGCATCTTAATGGAGTTAAGTCTAAATTGTTAGAGGTGTGTTCACGCGTGGGAGGGAACTTAGGACAAAAGTATGGTTGGCAGGTGGTAGACCAGATTAAGGTGTGTGGGGTATTATACAAAAGGGCAGAGCAAGAAGCTAGAGAGGCCAATTCTATGAGGGTTGTGCAATGAGTATTGAGGAGGTTGGGGGGCATAAGGTCGAGTGGACTGACGATCCATCAGAGGGCCATAGTTATAAATACAATCAATTATCTTAAGTTGTGGCATGTGGCAGAGGTTTATCCATTGATGGCAAATGATGTGAGGTTGGTGCAAAAGAAGGTAATGCGTTTTATTTGGGGATATGGTTATCATTGGCTGAAGCAAACAGTTGTGACATCATTGAGGAGGGGTGGATTAAGATTAATGCCACTGTGTAGTAGACTGAAAAGCATGTATGTGAAATAGTTATATACGGTTCGGTGGGTATTACAACTCAGGAATCCAAAGGCCTATTATCCTGGGTGTAAAGGGACCAAAATAAACAAACCAGAAAAAATTTTGACTTATTTTATCCTTCACCAAGTAAGAACAGAAATATGTACACTATGTACAGCAATAGGTATTTGTGCACTCCACGGTAAGCAAGGCAGAATAGAAGCCTATAGAGAGCAGACTATGCTTCAGCCAGCACTAGAATGGGAATAACAAAGGCAGACAGGTGTGTGGAACCCACAACACCTCTGTGATTGCCAAAGACATCTTCTCATTGGCTGGAACCTGGGTACTGATTGAACGGTGGGGCCCCATTATCAACCCTTAGCACCTGGTTCGCATGTTGGGGGAGATAGCCTTTCAGTGAGGGTGTGTACATGCGCCAAATACTCTTTGCATACCACAGTGTGGATCGGGGTGTAAGGGTGAGTGAAGTTATGGAAGGTGTGCGACAAGTGTGGGGAGGTAAGGTTTTGAAGGAGTGTATGTGTATGATGCAATAATTATTGAGGGTTAGCATACTGGGAAAAGTGTTGGTGCGAGTTTTGGGGAGAACTCTGAGGGTTAATGAGGTGATGAAGGGGGCAGGTATCTGGTGTGTGTTCCGTAAGTTAAGATTAAAGTTAAGGGTGCGGGAAACTATGTATAGGTTTTACATGGGATATTACCCACTAAAGCACGATTGTATCAGATGAGAGTTGTGCAGTCCACATGTTGTGTTTTGTGCGGGAAGGCGGAGACTGCATATCATGTAGAGTATTTTTGTAAGGGTATCGCGAGGGTACGTCTAAGGTTTCGTAGAGTCTTGGATATGGTTGGAGGAGGTAGCTTAGTGGTATTGAAAGCATTGATTTTGGATATAGAGGGAGTGGGTGATAGTGTGAGAAGGGCGGTCATGTATTTAGTAGTGGATTATATTTCTATATGGTGGGCTGTGAGTGAGGTGGAGGGGGAAGTGGGAATACGGGCTTTATCTGGGTATTTTTATAAAACAAAGTGTAGGAATGAGGTAGTGTGTGGAAAGAGATGGGATATAGATTTTCCAGTTCAGTATTGCGGTATGAATGTGCATGGGTTGTGAGAATTAATAGTGTAGTGGTTGAATAGGATTGGTCTCAACCAGATGAGGGAGGGGATGAGTGCATTAAAAAAAATCTAGGTTTTATGATCCACCTAGAGGAGCGTTCACTAGTTCTGAGGAAAGTTTGGAGGCTTTCTGTGCAAGGGTTTGAAAAGGTTTCCCTGAGCACATTGACCCCAGTGAGGACATTCTTTAATTGATACGATCTCTGATGCTTGGAATATCAAGGTCTTTCCACATATGTAGAATTTTCAGTGATACGATCTCTGATTCTTAGGATATCAAGTTCTTTCCGAATGTGTAGAATTTTGGCGATGATCCCCATTGCTTCGTTCTATACTTTTTCCCACCCTCCAAGCTTCCTGTTTGACACTAGAGCAAGTAGTGGTTCGTCATAATCAATCAATGATCTAATATAAGCATAATACGTCATTTTCACAATACTGATATTAGCAACATACCTGGGACAAGAACCTGCCACAACTTCAAGTGCTCTCAGCCTTTCTTTGTACTGATAGACAACAAGTACAAGTAGTGGGACCTCAAAGCTTAGATACCCAAATCTCGTACAGCGCCTGTACTCTGAGGGTGGGTGAGGATGCTACAGTACTGAAAGTTGGAAGTACTTTGAAGGACAGGTGGGGATGTTACAGTACTGGAGGTTGAAAGCACAGTGCCTGCACTCTTAAGGAAGGGTGAGGTTATTGCAGTTCTGAAGGTAGAAGTACAATGTCTATGCTCTGAAGGATTGGTGAGGATGTTACAGTTCTGGTGGCGGGAAGTACAGTGCCTGCACTGTTAGCAAACATGCAGATCACATTCAGAACGTTGTGCTGAGCGTTTGTCATCTGCTTCTGCTCAGTCTCAACACCTGGTGGAGGAGCTTTTGTACATCAACAACAATGGTGACTGGTTTTTGCCGGAGAGTTAATACTGTTTGTATTGAACTAATATGGGGCACAATCACCAGAGCATCAATTAATGTGTTAGTGCCAGCAATCATTCGTGATACATATGGCATCCAGCGTGAATCCCTGTGTGGCGTCGCCTTGAATGGACTTTACTGGATTTTCGTCAAGTTTTGTGATACTCAGACCTATCAGCAGATTGTCATCCAGTACCAGGATGTAAGCAAGCAAGTCACCCCAGCAATCATTGTTCAGTTGCAAGACGTTTCACGATACTATACGTGGGTACGTGTGTGAAACGTGCCTTTTGATGCCTATAAAGTTGACATATGTGACGCTTTTGAATGTTATGGGAAGATCCACCAGGTTACTATAGGTCGGTGGTCTGACGGCCTCTATGCTGATCTTCAAGAGGGGTCCTTCACTTTGAAAATGCCCCTATGCCAGCCAGTTCCTTCATACATACACCTGGAGGGTTTTCGTTCCCAGGTGTACGTTACGTATCCTGGACAGAGACGAACTTGCCACCTCTGTGGCGCTTTGGATCACATCGCGGCACAATGTGTTCAATGCCAACTGCCCTCGGGATGTGGTCGTCATCTGGATGGCGAGGTTCCTTGTCAGACTCCGGAAGACGAAGTCGTCGAGGACTTGCTGCACCTGACATGATGGAGTGCTGAGGTTGATCGGGCCATGCTAGTAGAGTCATCTTGTGTGACTCTACCTGGGATGAGGTGGAACACGTGAGAAGTGAGAACCCTCTAGCAAGAGAGGCAGATGACATGGAGGGCAATATTGTATCTACATTGAGCGACCTTTTAGCGTCGCATGAGTATGATTCTGTGCCTTGTGTGCCTTTGTTGAAGTGTTCAGGTTAGGAGAGAGTATGTTTAGATGATGTTGATCAGTTAGTTAACGTGCGAGATTTGGAGGATCTGAGAGTTCAAACTGTTGAGGCTGACATTCACAAGGAGAACACCCCAGGTACTGAAATTGCTGAGGATGCTGTTTCTAGGAAGCGTGCAGCTACAGTGTCCGATTCCGACGACGTCTTGACCCCTGGACAACGTTCAGGGAAGACGTGGTCGGAAATCATGGGTCGGGGGTCGTGCGGATCCAGGACAGCAGGTAATACCATGGAGAATGGCAAAGGCACAGGTGGTGCCTTATGTGCTTGCCGATGCAAAGAGAAAAAGGGTGTGGTGGCCCCTAGAGGAAAGCCACCTTTGGCAAAGTTAGGTGTGTAACTATTTATTTTAATGGTTTGAAAACCATCAGAAAGTGTGTACAGGTACGTGAGTGGTAGAATCGCTTTGCAGTGGATGTGTGTTTTTTGCAAAAACATACCAATAAAGTAGGAAGTTTGTGATAGATGGTTATGATGTTTTTATGACTCACTCGAGATGTCTGAAAGGTGGAGCGGCTGTGTTGATAAAAGCGACCAGCCCGTTTGTGATGAAACATTGGGAGATTGGAGGGGAGGGTCAGGTGGTGCGAGTCATGGGAGATTGGGGTAATAGAAGGGTTGGTTTCGTAGGAGTATATGAGCCAGCCGAACATGATGTTAATATTAAAAATACTTTTGTTAGAGATGTCCTAGTGTACTATTTGAGGTCTCTGCTGGATATTACAGTGGTCGGTGGTGATTGGAACTGTGTGGTGCACCGTAAAGACGTTGAGCCGAGGGGGGCAGGTTTTTGTTCGCTTATTTTGGGTGATTTGTTGTCTGGGCTGGGGTTGGTCGATGTAAGTGAAAGACGTGACTTGGGGATTGAGCATACTTTCGTGCATAGGGGCTATGCGGCACACTTAGATAGGGTGTATGTGTCTCGGCGGGTGGTCGTAATCAATGTGTGCATGTTAAACGTCTATTTCTCCGACCATCGCAGAGTTCTTGCAGAGCTTGACTGGGGGGGTCTCCCAAACCATTTTAAAGGTTATTGGAAGTTAAATACGTGGCTGCTGCAGAGTGCAGATGATAGGATACTATTCATGGACTTATGGGCGTCTATGGGAGTGGATTCCTGGGAAGAGTGGGATTTAGTGCGACAATGGGATGTGGTTGTGAAGCCTCGAATTAAGGATTTTTATATGCATCGGGGTAAGGGGGCCTCTCACTTGGGGTATGGTTTTCTGAGCTACCTGGAGGGTTCTTTATGGCACTGTTATGTGCAGGGAGAGGCGTCTGGAATTTACCCAGTGGACGAGACTGACGGTCTTAAGGAACAAATCCAGGTACTGAAAAATAAGGTTTTTGATGGGGCATATATTTCGAGTGGGGTGGAGGAGGCTTTGTGGGGTGATAAGCCGTCTACTTGTGTCTTACGTAGTCAGGCACAAAGGCAAAAGGCGACTGAAATCAGGGGGAAAGAAGCGTTCACACCTGAACTTCTTTATTTTTCGTTCGTTTTCTTTCATTTTTTTTTGTACGTAAAGAAGCACCTTTCAATAGCAATGTGACCAAGTTTCAATAAGATAGCTCAAAAAACAACTGAGAAAAAAATTATTTACTAATAATCATACATATTGAACTGTATTTTCGTAATGGGACTTGGAGAAGCTGTTTTGGCATTATCTACGCATAAAACAATGATAAACTGTATTTCTGATGATTATCCGAACTGTAATGTATCCTTCCTTCATTCTTAAAAAAAATAAAGTTTGTATGGTTTTGACATTCAGCCAAATATCTGACTTTTGCCTTCACAAAAATAAAAAATAAATTATGATATCTCAGTTGACTACTCACCAGCTTGTAAAACTATCTTTCCTTTATGTTCTCTGTGAATTTCATTGTTTTCCTGCTATTATTAACGAAAATACAGTCATATATATGTGAATAACTTACTTCCGAGATAATCCGCGAAGCAGCCGGACCACCGATTTTTTTTTTTTCGAGAAAATAGCATTGTTCTCAGCATTACGAGTGTATATCATAGTTACCCATGTTCGTTTTGTTTAATATAAGGACCCTGGAGGTGAAAGAAAGAGAATAGAAACTATCCCTGACTATTGAAATATTATATTCCAGAGGAAGCGCTGGAATTATATGCCATATATTATTCATTCTGGAGTATTTACCATATTTCTTTGTTATTTATATTGTTTATTATGTCATATTAGATCAATTGTGATAGATAAATAAGCCGTAGAAGCTATAATAGCGTTATATTGAAGCATATTCCCCGGCCACACAGAGACAGGAATTTTCCATGACGTCATCAAAATGTTGCCAGGAGGTTCCTGGTTGGCTGGAAGTCTACGGATAAGTCCCACCCACTGTACCTGGAGTTTACCTGGAGAGAGTTTCGGGGGTCAACGCCCCCGCGGCCCGGTCTGTGACCAGGCCTCCTGGTGGATCAGCCCCTGATCAACCAGGCTGTTGCTGCTGGCTGCACGCAAACCAACGTACGAGCCACAGCCCGGCTGATCAGGAACTGACTTTAGGTGCTTGTCCAGTGCCAGCTTGAAGACTGCCAGGGGTCTGTTGGTAATCCCCCTTATGTGTGCTGGGAGGCAGTTGAACAGTCTCGGGCCCCTGACACTTATTGTATGGTCTCTTAACGTGCTAGTGACACCCCTGCTTTTCATTGGGGGGATGGTGCATCGTCTGCCAAGTCTTTTGCTTTCGTAGTGAGTGATTTTCGTGTGCAAGTTCGGTACTAGTCCCTCTAGGATTTTCCAGGTGTATATAATCATGTATCTCTCCCTCCTGCGTTCCAGGGAATACAGGTTTAGAAACCTCAAGCGCTCCCAGTAATTGAGGTGTTTTATCTCCGTTATGCGCGCCGTGAAAGTTCTCTGTACATTTTCTAGGTCGGCAATTTCACCTGCCTTAAAAGGTGCTGTTAGAGTGCAGCAATATTCCAGCCTAGATAGAACAAGTGACCTGAAGAGTGTCATCATGGGCTTGGCCTCCCTAGTTTTGAAGGTTCTCATTATCCATCCTGTCATTTTTCTAGCAGATGTGATTGATACAATGTTATGGTCCTTGAAGGTGAGATCCTCCGACATAATCACTCCCAGGTCTTTGACGTTGGTGTTTCGCTCTATTTTGTGGCCAGAATTTGTTTTGTACTCTGATGAAGATTTAATTTCCTCATGTTTACCATATCTGAGTAATTGAAATTTCTCATCGTTGAACTTCATATTGTTTTCCGCAGCCCACTGAAAGATTTGGTTGATGTCCGCCTGGAGCCTTGCAGTGTCTGCAATGGAAGACACTGTCATGCAGATTGTGGTGTCATCTGCAAAGGAAGACACGGTGCTGTGGCTGACATCCTTGTCTATGTCGGATATGAGGATGAGGAACAAGATGGGAGCGAGTACTGTGCCTTGTGGAACAGAGCTTTTCATCGTAGCTGCCTCGGACTTTACTCTGTTGACGACTACTCTCTGTGTTCTGTTAGTGAGGAAATTATAGATCCATCGACCGACTTTTCCTGTTATTCCTTTAGCACGCATTTTGTGCGCTATTACGCCATGGTCACACTTGTCGAAGGCTTTTGCAAAGTCTGTATATATTACATCTGCATTCTTTTTGTCTTCTATTATGATGCCAAATCGTCAATTATTATCTTAGAAAGAATAATACAATAAATACACGAAAAAAAAACGGAAAAAAAAATGAAAATTGACGACAGGTGAGCACACCTGCCGTGGGTGGTGACGTCACCCTAGGTGTTTTAAATGACCATAATTCCTTGTAGGAATGTCGTAGAACAATGATTCTTGTACCATTGTGTTGCCAGAGAGTTAAGCTATTTTTTTCTATAAGATTAACTCAATTTGTGAATTTTTCGACAAAATTTTCGTTCGCGCTGAGCAGGCCCCGGTTTCCCCCTGAAATTGTGAGTTTAGTGGTGCAGGATGGAGTTGATGGGTATAGTGATGGACAGGTCTTAAACAACAACTGAAGGAATAAGTTTTTATGTCGATACATGGTGTAAGCTCCAAATGCAAAGTAAAAAAGTGAGCATGTGATACAGGAATTGGGGCAGGGTGTACGATGCTAGTTGAATGATCATGATCACCTTCTCATGGGCGGGCCTATAACCGAGGCAGAGGTGTGGGAGGTGTTGCAGGGAATGAGCAAGGGGAAGGCGCCAGGCATCCCGTGTGAATTTTATGTCCAACATTAGGAGGTAATACGGACTTCTATGGTTCGTTTACTCAATGCGATGAAGGAGGGGGGGGGGTGTTAGGTTTGTCTCAGAGTATGGAGGTTTTGGTGTTAGAAAATGTGACATACCCTTAGAGATTAAGGACTATTGACCCATATCGTTAATGTGTAGTGACTATAAACTATATGCAAAAATTTTGATGAATAGGATTAAGAAAGTGTTTGATAAGGTAATCCATAAGGGTCAGTTTGGCGTGCCGGGTAGGTCTATGCATAATGGTCATGGGAATATCAGGGAGTTTGTCGAGGAATGTGGAACGAGGGGAGGGGGTGGTGTTTTGGTTTTAGACTGGCAAGCTGCTTTCGATAGTGTGGAAAGGGAGGTGCTATGGAAGTTCATGAGATGGCAGGGTTTTGGAAATGAGGTCGTCATGTGGGTCCATTCGTTGTACAATGGTGCTGGTTTTAAAGAACAAATTAATGGGAAATTAGGTGTCTTTGTACACTTGAACAGGGGCATTCGACAGGGACGCCTAATGTCTCAAATGCTTTTTGCTTGTATGCAGGACCCTTTTTACTGGGCTGTTTGTAGGCGGGGAGTAGATTCGTCATGGGGTTCGAGTAGTGGTCGACCGGCCCTTGTAGGTTATGTAGATGATACTACTGTGCTATTACGTACGAGGGAGCAGTTGGGTTTTGTTGGGAGACTTGTTGATGTATTTGGTAAGGCTACGGGGATGTGTGCTAATAGAGAAAAGTCGAAGATTATGGAGTTGAGAGCGTGGGTGGGGGAGGGGGTGGGTCATGAGAGGTGGACGGTAGTTGATCGTATCACTATATATATGGAATTCAATATATGCAAGAGGTTGATCAGACGAGGGCATTTAATTCGGGGAGGGTGGTACACAGTGTCTTGAGGCACTTAAATAGTCTACGACCGCAACATTTAACCCTGCACCAGAGGGCAGTGGTCATTAATGTTCTACTTTATAACAAAGTATGGCATGTTGCTGCACTGTATCCTCTGTTGCAGGGAATGTCAAACGTCTTCTGCATAGAGTTTATAGATTTTTGTGGGGCTCCAGTTGCGAATGGCTCACAACAGTGTCATAGTGTGTTATGTGAAGCGTTGTTTTCTCCGACTGGGTGGGATGCATGGTGGGTTAACTGATATGTATCCCGACTTTCACAGGTGGTGGGGAGGGAGGGATTTAATTAGGAGCTAGTGAATGCTCCACATGTTATTGCGCTTGAGGGACATGCGGCATATTAAATTATGTATTTTGGAAAGGGTGGGTATGGAGAGAGTCATGGTGCGAGTTGAAGGAATGTACCCCATGCACGCGTGGAGTGATATGTGGAGGTGGGTTCAACAGTTGCGTCTCCTTGCTCAAGTACGGGAAGTGGTTTTTAAATTTTTACATGAAATCTTGCCGTCCGGGGTGGTGTTGTATAATAGGCGTTTGGGGGAGGACCGGGTGTGGGGGTGGAGGAATCTGCTTTTCAAGTTGTGTATTTCTGTGAGACTTTACGCATGGTATGTGAGTGGTTTAGTAGGGTTTTGCGCTTGATGAGGGGGGGGCTGTTTGTCGGCGCTCCGAGCGTTGAGTTTTGATGTAGGTGGGGTTGACATGCGTGTACAACGTACGGTATCGTACGTTGTGGCCGATTATATTTATGTGACATTGGCTATGAGGCACGTTGAAGGTAACAGAATTCGGGATTAAGCGGGAATGATTTATAGGACAAAGTGTCGAAATAAGTTGGTATATGAGGGGAGATGGGAGAAAGACTTCCCGTCTGAATATAAAGCCTTGGAGTTAAGAGATTTGAGATAGTTTGTGAGCGTTCAGTGGGTAATCTAACGGGCTGGTCAGCTGTGACTAATTGTGTATAATAGTTATGTGAATGTTTTGTTGTCTCCGTGTGTATATACGTCTCCCATGTGATGGTGACGTCGCTATGTCTGTTAAGACTTTGTATGTACAGAAGTTAAAAGGTCTTCCGTAATTTATCTCAGTGTTCAGTGGTCAGTCGTCACGTGAGGTCACAGACCCTGAGCTGCTTTGGGGATTAGCGTGGACGGTTACAAAGCATGGCTTGCTTCTGCAGTGTTTTAAAATCTGAGGTTGGAGAGTTGAAGGAGGAGGTCTTGCTTCTCCAGGAGGAGATTAGGAGGCTGAAGGTCCACCTCAATGGGCCTGGGAGAGAGTGTGAGGTGGTTGGAGATGTGGGGAATGAGGCTTCTAGCAGTGAGGTGCAGTCTGTCTCTCACTGTGAGGAGGCTGTAGGTGGGGAGGTAGCAACGGCTACCAGCAGTGAGGTGCAGTCCAGCACCTGCTACAAGTGGCGAGTTGTTCACAGTAATGGGAGGCGCATCAGAGTAAGTTAAGTTAAGAGTGAAGATCTGAAGGTAGGAAATCGCTTCTCTGTTCTCCAGGATGAATGTACTTCAGTGGCCAGTGAAGGTAAGGGTACTACTGCCCCTGCTAATGAAGGTAAGCGCATTCTTGTGGTTGGTGACTCTCAGGTAAGATATGTTGACCGTGCTTTTTGTAATAGGAATAAGAAGATGAGAGATAGAGTGTGCTTCCCTGGAGCTGGTGTTGGGGACATTGTCAACAGGCTGGATAATATCATGTCAGGTAATGGGAACAAGCCCATTATCTGTCTCAGTGCTGGTGGAAATGATATTGGGAAGGGTAGGAGAGAAGAGCTGCTAGATAAGTACAGGTCAGCTATAGATTTCATTAAGTCTAAGGGAGGGATCCCAATCATATGTAGCATCTTGCCTAGAAGGGGAGTAGGAAATGAATGGTTGTCTAGGGCAATTGGTGTAAATTGCTGGCTAGACAGATACTGCAAGGAACTTGCAATCCCATTCATTGACAACTGGAACAACTTTTATGGCAAACATGATATGTATGCAAGGGATGGGGTACATCTCTCTGGGGCAGGGGTGGTAGCACTTGCAGACTCGATTGAGAAGGCCATTGGTGAAATGCCTATGATTTTAAACTGATGGAAGATAGAGGTATGGGTGTGTGTGGGAAACAAGCAGGTTGCAACACTAGGGTTGGAAACAGTAAATGTATAAAAGGCATTCAGCATGAAGTTATAAATAAAGACAATAGAACAGGTCAGCAAACAAAGGGGGACAGCAGAGGGCAGCAAGGGACTAGCTCCCTTAAGGTTTACTATACTAATAGCAGGAGTGTTAGAAATAAGATAGATGAGCTAAGATTAATTGCAAGTGCAGGAAACATAGATATTATTGCTATAACAGAGACCTGGCTCAATCTGAAAGATAGAGAGATGCCCTCTGAATGTCACATACAAGGCTATAAATTATTCCACACTGACAGGGTCAACAGGAAAGGTGGTGGAGTAGCGATGTATGTCAGAGACAATTTAAATTGTTGTGTTAGACAAGATATTAAATTAGAAGCGTCAGCCACTGAATCTGTTTGGTTACAGCTTCTCGAGGGCCGAGAAAAACTAATTTTGGGTGTGATTTACAGGGCCCCAAATCTTGATAGGGAGTGCAGTAAACTTCTATGGGACGAAATTCGTAAGGCATCTACACACGAAAATGTTGTGCTAATGGGAGATTTCAACTATAGACAGATTGACTGGAGCAATTTGACAGGAAATTTAGAGTCGGGTGACTTTCTTGATACGATCCAGGATTGTTTTTTAAAACAGTTTGTGACAGAGCCAACTAGGGGAAATAACCTCCTTGACTTGGTTCTTGCCAGTAGGGAAACACTAATTAATAATCTTGAGGTTAATGATGAGCTTGGGGAGAGTGATCACAAATCACTCAGTTTTAACATATCATGGAATTCCCCTAATAATGGCAATCAAGTCTCCGTCCCTGACTTTCGCTTGGCTGATTTCATAGGACTGAAAAATTACTTAGGTGGGCTGAACTGGAATGACCTGACTAAGGGTCAGGTAGGTGGTGATGGTTGCCGATATGATGCTTTCCAGGGCATAGTTCTAGCTGCTCAGTCAAATTATGTTCCAAATAGGGAAATCAGATCAAACAAAAATGATCCTAAATGGATGAACAATAGATTAAAATATCTGATTGGTCAAAAGAGAGGCATATATAGGCAAATCAAAAGAGGAGAGGGGCAATTAAGAAATCGATATATTCAGTTAAAGAGAGAAATAAAAAAGGGAATTAGAAAAGCAAAAAGAGATTATGAGGTTAAAGTTGCAAGAGAATCGAAGACTAACCCAAAAGGATTCTTTCAGGTATACAGAGGAAAGATCAGGGACAAGATAGGCCCACTCAAAAGTTCCTCGGGTCAGCTCACTGACAGTGATAAGGAAATGTGTAGAATTTTTAACACATACTTCCTCTCAGTTTTTACACAGGAGGATACCAGCGATATTCCAGTAATGATAAATTATGTAGAACAGGACGATAATAAACTGTGCACTATTAGGGTCACAAGTGACATGGTCCTTAGGCAAATAGATAAATTAAAACCTAACAAATCCCCAGGCCCTGATGAACTGTATGCAAGGGTTCTAAAGGAATGTAAAGAGGAGCTTAGCACACCTTTGGCTAATCTTTTCAACATATCACTACAAACTGGCATGGTGCCAGATAAATGGAAAATGGCAAATGTGATACCTATTTTCAAAACAGGTGACAGGTCCTTAGCTTCGAACTATAGACCAATAAGCCTAACCTCCATAGTGGGAAAATTTATGGAATCAATAATTGCCGAGGCAGTTCGTAGCCACCTTGAAAAGCATAAATTAATCAACGAATCTCAGCATGGTTTTACAAAGGGGCGTTCCTGCCTTACGAATTTATTAACTTTTTTCACTAAGGTATTTGAGGAGGTAGATCATGGTAATGAATATGATATTGTGTATATGGACTTCAGTAAGGCTTTTGACAGGGTCCCACATCAGAGACTATTGAGGAAAATTAAAGCACATGGAATAGGAGGAGAAATTTTTTCCTGGATAGAGGCATGGTTGACAAATAGGCAGCAGAGAGTTTGCATAAATGGGGAGAAATCAGAGTGGGGAAGTGTCACGAGCGGTGTTCCACAGGGGTCAGTGTTGGGCCCCCTGCTGTTCACAATCTACATAAACGACATAGATGAGGGCATAAAGAGCGACATCGGCAAGTTTGCCGATGACACCAAAATAGGCCGTCGAATTCATTCTGACGAGGACATTCGAGCACTCCAGGAAGATTTGAATAGACTGATGCAGTGGTCGGAGAAGTGGCAGATGCAGTTTAATATAGACAAATGCAAAGTTCTAAATGTTGGACAGGACAATAACCATGCCACATATAAACTAAATAATGTAGATCTTAATATTACGGATTGCGAAAAAGATTTAGGAGTTCTGGTTAGCAGTAATCTGAAACCAAGACAACAGTGCATAAGTGTTCGCAATAAAGCTAATAGAATCCTTGGCTTCATATCAAGAAGCATAAATAATAGGAGTCCTCAGGTTGTTCTTCAACTCTATACATCGTTGGTTAGGCCTCATTTAGATTATGCTGCACAGTTTTGGTCACCGTATTACAGAATGGATATAAATTCTCTGGAAAATGTACAAAGGAGGATGACAAAGATGATCCCATGTATCAGAAACCTTCCCTATGAGGATAGACTAAGGGCCCTGAAACTGCACTCTCTAGAAAGACGTAGAATTAGGGGGGATATGATTGAGGTGTATAAGTGGAAGACAGGAATAAATAAAGGGGATGTAAATAGTGTGCTGAAAATATCTAGCCTAGACAGGACTCGCAGCAATGGTTTTAAGTTGGAAAAATTCAGATTCAGGAAGGATATAGGAAAGTACTGGTTTGGTAATAGAGTTGTGGATGAGTGGAACAAACTCCCAAGTACCGTTATAGAGGCCAGAACGTTGTGTAGCTTTAAAAATAGGTTGGATAAATACATGAGTAGATGTGGGTGGGTGTGAGTTAGACCTGATAGCTTGTGCTAACAGGTCGGTTGCCGTGTTCCTCCCTTAAGTCAATGTGACCTGACCTGTCTAGGTTGGGTGCATTGGCTTAAGCCGGTAGGAGACTTGGACCTGCCTCGCATGGGCCAGTAGGCCTTCTGCAGTGTTCCTTCGTTCTTATGTTCTTATGTTCTTATATAAGTGGTTGGTGAATATTTGTATAATGTTTCCTAGCAAAAGTGATCGGTTCTTATATTATGTTTATGTTTTATGCCATAGTTATAGTGTGCTTTTCAGTAATATTATTTCATATTACATGCAACTGATTGTATTATTATTTTTCTTTGTTTCATTTGAGATGTAAAATATCACATCGTGGACTAGTTTTGTTATATTTGATGTTTTTATTTTTGTGACTTGTTTACCTTCTTTGAATTGTAAATACCTATGTCTATGTTAAGGTCTCGTGATAATCGCCTAAATTAATGTTTGAGTATTGTGGTGCTCTGTTGGGCACCTGAGATCTTAGATTAAGTCGCGAATATGTGTGTGTTGACAGGCGGAAGTCATACCTAGTAATGTGCCAGATGTAGTGTCATGTTGTGTATACGTGATTGATTGTGTATGTGCGTCGTTGTGTGTGTTTGTATTTATCACAATGTTTTATTTTACAACCTTTATAATTTCCAGTGTTTGATTTTTTTTTTTTGGATACCCTTGTTCATACCCTTGTAATGTTGTGCGTTTATTATAAATAACCTTGTTAGTGGTGTTCTTAAATAAAAATAAACAATACCACTGTAATATACGGTGTGTTGTGTGTGAGAGTGTAATTCCACTGTAATATACAGTGTGTTGTGTGTGAGAGTGTAATACCACTGTAATATATGGTGTGTTGTGTGTGAGGGTGTAATACCACTGTAATATATGGTGTGTTGTGTGTGAGGGTGTAATACCACTGTAATATACTTTGTGTTGTGTGTGAGAGTGTAATACCACTGTAATATACAGTGTGTTGTGTGTGAGAGTGTAATACCACTGTAATATATGGTGTGTTGTGTGTGAGAGTGTAATACCACTGTAATATACTGTGTGTTGTGTGTGAGAGTGTAATACCACTGTAATATACGGTGTGTTGTGTGTGAGAGTGTAATACCACTGTAATATACGGTGTGTTGTGTGTGAGAGTGTAATACCACTGTAATATACGGTGTGTTGTGTGTGAGAGTGTAATACCACTGTAATATACGGTGTGTTGTGTGTGAGAGTGTAATACCACTGTAATATACGGTGTGTTGTGTGTGAGAGTGTAATACCACTGTAATATACGGTGTGTTGTGTGTGAGAGTGTAATACCACTGTAATATACGGTGTGTTGTGTGTGAGAGTGTAATACCACTGTAATATACGGTGTGTTGTGTGTGAGAGTGTAATATCACTGTAATATACGGTGTGTTGTGTGTGAGAGTGTAATACCATTGTACTATATGGTGTCGTTATTTTGTGATAGGGTTATTGGGATTCTTGTGCATTAATTAATTATTCGTGTATCTTTTTAATTATTTCTGTCACCTTGTATCGCATTGTTTTAAATAAAATATAAAAAAAAAAAATACATCATTTTCAGAATACTGATATTAGCAACATACCTGGAACAAGAACCTGCCACAACTTCAAGTGCTATCAGCCTTTCTTTGTACTGGCGGAAAACATGTACAAGTAGTGGGACCTCAAAGCTTAGATACCCATATCTGGTACAGCGCCTGTACTATGAGGATGGGTGAGGATGTTCCAGTACTGGAGGTTGAAAGTACAGTGCTTGCACTCTTAAGGAAGGGTGAGGATATTGCAGTTCTGAAGGTAGGAAGTACAATGTCTTTGGTCTGAAGGGTTGGTGAGGATGTTACAGTTCTGGTGGCGGGAAGTACGGTGCCTGCACTGTTTACGAAGGGTGAGGATATTGCAGTTCTGAAGGTAGGATGTACAATGCCTATACTCTGAAGGATTGGTGGGGATGTTACAGTTCTGGGGATGGGAAGTACAGTTGTTGCAGCATTAGTACTTGTAAAAAGAGTGGTGCTGATGTCTTACTTGCTAAGTTTTATACAGTGGTCCACGAAGGTGATGATGTATCCTAGTTCAGGTGACAAGTCTGGCAGTGGCGGTTCATCGTTGAGGTCAAAGTTCAGTGAACAAGCAACGACCTCCTCTGAACATTTTCTTGTTAACACATAGCTTCAGAAAAACAAATAAACATTTATCACATACAGAAATTAGTCTTTTTCATTCACTATTCAAAGTTGCAAATGGAAGTTAAAAACTTGGGTATATTTTTATTTTTACAAAGAACATTGCAATCAGAAGTTATTATGTTGTGTCAGACCAAGACATTTATTAACAATATCAATCATTGCTCCATATAAAAATATTAAATGAAAGAAGGAGAAAATATGAAAGAAAACAAGAACATCCAAAATGAGTGGGAGTTTAAACAATGTAGGTGGGTGAACCCATGGTAGGTGGGTGAACCCATGATAGGTGGGTGAACCCATGGTAGGTGGGTGAACCCATGGTAGGTGGGTGAACCCATGGTAGGTGGGTGAACCCATGGTAGGTGGGTGAACCCATGGTAGGTGGGTGAACCCATGGTAGGTGGGTGAACCCATGATAGGTGGGTGAACCCATGGTAGGTGGGTGAACCCATGGTAGGTGGGTGAACCCATGATAGGTGGGTGAACCCATGGTAGGTGGGTGAACCCATGGTAGGTGGGTGAACCCATGATAGGTGGGTGAACCCAAGGTAGGTGGGTGAACCCATGGTAGGTGGGTGAACCCATGGTAGGTGGGTGAACCCATGGTATGTGGGTGAACCCATGGTAGGTGGGTGAACCCATGATAGGTGGGAGAACCCATGGTAGGTGGGTGAACCCATGGTATGTGGGTGAACCCATGGTAGGTGGGTGAACCCATGGTATGTGGGTGAACCCATGGTAGGTGGGTGACCTCATAGTAGGTGGGAGAACCCATAGTAGGTGGGTGAACCCATGATAGGTGGGTGAACCCATGGTAAGTGGGTGAACCCATGGAAGGTGGGTGAACCCATGGTAGGTGGGTGAACCCATGGTAGGTGGGTGAACCCATGGTAGGTGGGTGAACCCATGATAGGAGGGTGAATCCATGGTAGGAGGGTGAACCCATGGTAGGAGGGTGAACCCATGGTAGGAGGGTGAACCCATGGTAGGTGGGTGAATCCATTGTTGGTGGGTGAACCCATGGTAGGTGGGTGAATCCATTGTTGGTGGGTGAACCCATGGTAGGTGGGTGAACCTATGGTAGGTGGGTGAATCCATGCAAAGAGGGTGAACCCATGGTAGATGGGTGAACCCATGGAAGGTGGGTGAACCCATGGTAGGAGGGTGAACCCATGGCAGGATGGTGAACCCATGTTAAGTGGGTGAACCCATTGTTGGTGGGTGAACCCATTGTTGGTAGGTGAACCCATGGTAGGTGGGTGAACCCATGGTAGTAGGGTGAACCCATGGCAGGAGGGTGAACCCATGGTAGGTGGGTGAACCCATTGTTGTTGGGTGATCCCTTGGTAGGTGGGTGAACCCATGGTAGGTGGGTGAACCCATGGTAGGTGGGTGAACCCATGGTAGATGGGTGAACCCATGGTTGGAGGGTGAACTCATGGTAGGTGGGTGAACCCATTGTTGGTGGGTGAACCCATGGCAGGTGGGTGAACCCATGGTAGGTGGGTGAACCCATTGTAGGTGTGTGAACCCATGGTACGTGGGTGAACCCATTGTTGGTGAGTGAACCCATGGTAGGTGGGTGAAACCATTGTAGGTGGGTGAACCCACGGTAGATGAGTGAACCCATTGTTGGTGGTTGAACCCATTGTTGGTAATTGAACCCATGGTAGGTGGGTGAACCCATGGTAGGAGGGTGAACCCATGGTAGGAGGGTGAACCCATTGTAGGTGGGTGAACCAATTGTTGGTTGGTGATCCCATGGTAGGTGGGTGAATCCATGGTAGGTGGGTGAACCCATGGTAGGTGGGTGAACCCATGGAAGGTGGGTGAACCCATGGTTGGAGGGTGAACTCATGGTAGGTGGGTGAACCCATTGTTGGTGGGTGAACCCATGGCAGGTGGGTGAACCCATGGTAGGTGGGTGAACCCATGGTAGGTGGGTGAACCCATGGTAGGTGTGTGAACCCATGGTAGGTGCGTGAACCCATTGTTGGTGGGTGAACTCATGGTAGGTGGGTGAAACCATCGTAGGTGGGTGAACCTATTGTTGGTGGGTGAACCTATGGAAGGTGGGTGAACCCATGGTAGGTATGTGAATCCATGGTAGGTGGGTGAACCCATGGTAGGTGGGTGAATCCAAGGTAGGTGGGTGAACCCATAGTAGGTGGGTGAACCCATGGTAGGTTGGTGAACCCATGGTAGGATGGTGAACCCATGGTAGGTGGGTGAACCCATGATAGGAGAGTGAACCCATGGTAAGTGTAAGAACCCATTGATGGAGGGTGAACCCATGGTAGGTAGTTGAACCAGTGGTACGTGGGTGAACTCATAGTAGCTGGGTGAACCCATGGTAGGTGGGTGAATCCATGGTAGGTGGGTGAACCCAGGGTAGGTGGGTGAACCCATGGTAGGTGGGTGAACCCATGGTAGGTGGGTGAACCCATGGTAGGTGGATGAACCCATGTTAGGTGGGTGAATCCATGGTAGGTTGGTGAACCCACAGTAAGTTGAACCCATGGTAGGTGGTTGAGCCCATGGCAGGTGGGTGAACCCATGGTAGGTGGGTGAATCCATGGTAGGTGGGTGAACCCATGGTAGGTGGGTGAACCCATGGTAGGTGGGTGAACCCATGGAAGGTGGGTGACTCTGAACCAATGGAAGGCGGGTGAGACTGAAGCCATGGTAGGCAGTTGAGACTAAACCAATGGTAGGTGGGTGAGACTGAACCCATGGTAGCTGAGTGAGACTGAACCCGTGGGAGGTGGGTGAATCTTAACTCATGGTAGGCGATTGAGACTGAACACATGGTAGGCGAGTGAAACTGAACCCATGGTAGGTGGGTGAGACTGAACCCATGCTAGGTGGGTGAATCTTAACTCATGGTAGGGGGGTGAGACTTAACCCATGGTAGGTGGGTGAAGATGAACCCATAGTAAGCGAGTGAGACTGAATCCATGGTAGGCAGGTGAGACTGACCACATGGTAGGTGGGTGAAGCTGAACCCATGGTAGGCGGGTGACATTGAATCCATGGTAGGCGGGTGAGACTGAACCCATGGTAGGTGGGTGAAGCTGAACCCATGGTAGGCGGGTGACATTGAATCCATGGTAGGCAGGTGAGATTTAACCCATGGCAGGCGGGTGAGACTTAACCCATGGTAAGTAGGTGAGATTGAACCCATGGCAGGTGGGTGAAGCTGAACCCAATGTAGGTGGCTGAGACTAAACCCATGGTATGTGGCTGAGACTGAACCCATATTAGGCAGGTGAGGCGGAACCCATGGTAGGACGGTGAGGCTAAACCAATGGTAGGTGGGTGAGGCTAAACCCATGGTAGGTGGGTTAGGTTAAACCCATGGTAAGTGGCTGAGGCTAAACCAATGGTACGTGGGAGAGGCTAAACCCATTATAAGTGGGTGAGGCTAAGCCCATTGTACGTGGGTAAGACTCAACCCGTGGTTGGCAGGAGGCTAAACATATGGAAGGTGGGTGATGCTAAACCCATAGGAGGAGGGTAACGCTAAACAAATGGTAGGTGGGTGAGGCTAATCCTATGAAAGATGGGTGAGGCTAAACCCATGGTAGGTACGTGAGGCTAAAGCAATGGTAGGGGGTGTTGCAAAACCCATTTTATGTGTGTGAGGCTAAACCCATTGTAGGTGGATGAGGTTAAATCCATGATAGGTGGGTGAGGTTAAACCCATGGTAGGTGGGTGAGGCTAAACCCATGATAGGTGGGTCAGGTTAAACCCATGGAAGTTGGGTGAGGCTAAACCCATGGAAGGTGGGTGAAGCAAAACCCATGGTAGGTGGATGAGGCTAAACCCATAGTAGGTGATTGAGGCTAAACCATGGTAGGTGGGTAAGGCTAATCCTATGTCAGGAGGTTGAGCATAAACCCATGATAGGTGGTGAGACTAAACCAATGGTAGGAGGGCGAGGCTAACCCAATGGTAGGCGGTTGAGACTAAACCCATGGTAGGTGGGTGATGCAAAACCCATGGTAGGTGGGTGAGGCTAAACCCATGGTAGGTGGGTGAGGCTAAACCAATGGTAGATGGGTGAGGGTAAACCCATGGTAGGTGAGAGAGACTAAACCCATCGAAGTTGGGTTTAGCCTCACCCATGGTAGGTGGGTGAGGCTAAACCCATTGCAGGTGGGTGAGGCTAAACCCATGGTTGGTGAGTGAGGCTAAACCCATGGTACAAAGGTGAGACTGAACCCATGGAATGTGGGTAAATCTAAACCCATGGTAGGTGGGCGAGGCTAAAAACATGGTAGATGGGTGAGGCCAATCCCATGGTAGGTGTTCAAGGCTAAGCCTATGCTACGAGGGTGAGGATGAACAAATGGTAGGTGGGTGAGGCTGAACCCATGGTAGGTGGGTGAAACTAAACCCATGGTAGATGGTTGAGGCTAAACCCATGGAAGGTGGGTGAGACTAAACTCATGGTAGGTGGGTGATGCTAAACCGATCGTAGGATGACGAGACTAAACCCTTGGAAGGTTGTTGAGGCTAAACCCAAGGTAGGTAAGTGAGGCTAAACCCTTGGAAGGTGGGTAAGGCTAAACCCATGGTAGATGGGTGAGACTGAACCAATGGTAGGTGGGTAAGGCTAAACCCATGGTAGGTGGGTGAGGCTAAACCCTTGGTAGGTGGTTGAGGCTAAGCCCATGCTTGGTGGGTGAGGGCAAACCCATGGTAGGAGTGTGAGACTAAACCCATAGTAGGTGATGCCAAACCCATGGTAAGTGGGTTAGGCTAAGCCTATGTTAGGACGTTGAGCATAAACCCATGGTAGGTGGGAGAGACTAAACCCATGGTAGGTGGGTGATGCTAAACCCATGGGAGGTGGGTGGGGCTAAACCATGGTAGGTGGTTAAGGCTAAGCCTATGTTAGGAGGTCGAGCATAAACCCATGGTAGGTGGGTGAGACTAAACCCATGGTAGGAGGGTGAGGCTAAACCCATGGTAGGCGGTTGAGACTAAACCCATGGTAGTTGGGTGACGCTAAACCCATCGTAGGTGGGTGAGGCTAAACCCATGGCAGGTGGGCGAGGCTAAACCCATGGTAGATGAGTAAGGCTGAACCCATGGTAGGTGGGTGAGGCAAAACCCCTGGAAGATGAGTGAGACTGAACCCATGGTAGGTGTGTAAAGCTAAACCCATGGTAGGGAGGCGAGGCTAAACCCATGGTAGGTGGGTGAGGCTAAACCCATGGTAGGTGGGTGAGGGCAAACCCATGGTAGGAGTGTGAGACTAAACCCATAGTAGGTGATGCTAAACCCATGGTAGGTGTGTTAGGCTAAGCCTATGTTAGGAGGTTGAGCATAAGCCCATGGTAGGTGGGAGAGACTAAACCCATGGTAGGTGGGTGATGCTAAACCCATGGGATGTGGGTGGGGCTAAACCATGGTAGGTGGTTAAGGCTAAGCCTATGTTAGGAGGTCGAGCATAAACCCATGGTAGGTGGGTGAGACTAAACCCATGGTAGGAGGGTGAGGCTAAACCCATGGTAGGCAGTTGAGACTAAACCCATGGTAGTTGGGTGACGCTAAACCCATGGTAGGTGGGTGAGGCTAAACCCATAGCAGGTGGGCGAGGCTAAACCCATGGTAGATGAGTAAGGCTGAACCCATGGTAGGTGGGTGAGGCTAAACTCATGGAAGATAGTGAGACTGAACCCATGGTAGGTATGTAAAGCTAAACCCATGGTAGGGGGGCGAGGCTAAACCCATGGTAGGTGCGTGAGACTAATCCCATGGTATGTGGGTAAGGCTAAGCCTGTGCAACGAGGGTGAGGATAAACCCATGGTAGGTGGGTGAGACTAAACCCATGGAAGGTGGATGAGGCTAAACCCATGGTAGGTGGGTGAGATTAAACCCATGGTAGGTGGGTGAGGCTAAACCTATGGAAGGTGGGTGAGACTAAACCCATGGAAGGTGGGTGATGCTAAATCGATGGTAGGACGGTGAGACTAAACCCATGGAAGGTGGTTGAGGCTAAACCCAAGGTAGGTGAGTGAGGCTAAACCTTTGCAAGGTGGGTGAGGCTAAACCCATGGTAGATGGGTGAGACTGAACCAATGGTAGGTGGGTGAGGCTAAACCCATGGTAGGTGGGTGAGGCTAAACCCATTGTAGGAGGTTGAGGCTAAGCCCTTGGTACGAGGCTGATGATAAACCCATGGCAGGTGGGTGAGGCTAAACCCATGCTAGGTGGGTGAGACTAAACCCTTGGTAGGTGGGTGAGGGCAAACCCATGGTAGGAGTGTGAGACTAAACCCATGGTAGGTGGATGAGCGTAAACCCATGGTAGGTGAGTGAGGCTAAACCAATGGTAGATGGGTGAGGCCAAATCCATGGTAGGTTGGTGAGGTTAAACCCATGGTAGGTGGGAAAGGCTAAGCCTATGTTAGGAGGTTGAGTATCAACCGATGGTAGGTGGGTGAGACTAAACCCATATAGGTGGGTGAGGCTAAACCCACTTTAGGTGGTTGAGACTAAACCCATTAAAGGTGGGTGATGCTAAACCCATGGTAGGTGGGTGAGGCTAAACCCAGGGTAGGTGGGTGAGGTTAAACCCTTGGAAGGTGGGTGAGGGTAAACCCATGGTAGGTGAATGAGGCTAAACCCATGGCAGGTGGGTGAGGCTAAACCCGTGGTAGGTGTGTGAGGCTAAATCCATGGATGGTGGGAGAGGCTACACACATGGTAGATGGGTGAGACTGAACCCATGGTAGGGGGGTGAGGCTAAACCCATGGTAGGTGGGTGAGGCTAGACCCATGGTAGGTGGGTGAGGCTGAAACCATTTTAGGTAGGTGAGGTAAACCCATGGTAGGTTGGTGATGCTAAACCCATGGTAGGTGGGTGAGACTAAACCCATGGAAGGTGGTTGAGGCTAAACCCATGGAATATGGATAAGGCTAAACCCATGGTAGGTGGGTGAGGCTTAAACCACGGTAGATGGGAGAGGTTAAACCAATGGTAGGTGGGTGAGACTAAACCCATGGTAGATGGGTGATGCTAAACCCATGGTAGGTGAGTGAGGCTAAACCCATAGTAGGTGTGTGAGCCTAAACCCATGGTTGGTGTGTGAGGCTAAACCCATTGTAGGTGGGTGAGACGAAACACATTGTAGATGTGTGAGATTGAACCCATGGTAGGTGGGTGAGGCTAAACCCATTGTAGGAGGGTGAGCCTAAAAGCATGGTAGGTGGGTGAGGCTAAGCCCATGGTACAAGTGCAAGCATGAACCCATGGTAGGCGGGTGAGGTTAAACCCATGCACGGTGGGTGATACTAAACCCATGGTAGGTGGGTGAGGGCAAACTCATGGTAGGTGCGTGAGACTAAACCCATGGTAGGTGGGTGATGTTAAACCTATGATAGGTGGGTGAGGATAAACCCATGGTAGGTGGGTGAGGCTAAACCCATTGTAGGTTGGTGAGGCTAAACCCATGGAAGATGGGTGAGACTGAACCCATGGCAGGTGTGTAAAGCTAAACCCATTGTAGGTGGGTGAGGTTAAACCAAGGGTAGGTGGGTGAGGCTAATCCCATGGTAGGTGGATAAGCCTAAGCCTATGCTACGAGGGTGTGAATAAACCCATGGTAGGTGGGTGAGACTAAACCCATGGAAGGTAGGTGATGCTAAACCCATGGCAGGTGGGTAAGGCTAAACCGATGTTTGGTGGGTGAGGCTAAATCTATTGAACGTAGGTGAGGCTAAACCCATGGTAGATGGGTGAGACAGAACCCATGGTAGTTGGGTGAGGCTAAGCCAATGGTAGGTGGGTGATGCTAAACCCATGGTAGGTAGGCGTGGCTAAGCCCATGGTAGGAGGATGATGAGATGATGATAAACCGATGGAAGATGGGTCAGGCTAAACCCATGGTAGGTTATTGAGACTAAACCCATGGTAGGTGGGTGATGCTAAACCCATGGTAGGTGCGTGAGGATTAAACCATGGAAGGTGGGTGAGGCTAAACCCATGGTAGGTGGGTGAGGCTAAACCCATTTCATGTGGGTGAGGCTAAACCCATGGAAGATGGGTGAGACTGAACCCATGGTAGGTGGGTAATGCTAAACCCATTGTAGGTGGGTGAGGCTAAACCCATGGTAGGTGGGTGAGGCTAATCCCATGGTAGGTGGATAAGGCTAAGCCTATGCTACGAGGGTGAGGATAAACCCATGGTAGGTGGGTGAGGCTAAACCCATGGAAGGAAGGTGATGCAAAACCCATGGCAGGTTGGTGAGGCTAAACCCATGGTAGGTGGGTGTGAAGGTATACTCAGCCCTGTAACAACTTCAGATAGTATTACCAAGGCTGGCTTCTCATAAGGAAAATTAATGAATAGAAAAATAAATAATAGCAGACAAACATAAACACTTTATTACATAGAAAATACAAAATATAAAACACTTAAATATTAATCCTACCTTAAGGAAAATGAAAAATGAAAAATATAAATGATATCTGAATTCAACGCTAATATATATATATATATATATATATATATATATATATATATATATATATATATATCCTAGGTAGTAGGTTGGTAGACAGCAACTGCCCAGGGAGGTACTACCGTCCTGCCAAGTGAGTGTAAAACGAAAGCCTGTAATTGTTTTACACGATGATATAATTGCTGGTGTCCTTTTTTCTGTCTCATGAACATGCAAGATTTCAGGTACGTCTTGCTACTTCTACTCACACTTAGGTCACACTACACATACATGTACAAGCACATATATACACACCCCTCTGGGTTTTCTTCTATTTTCTTTCTAGTTCTTATTCTTGTTTATTTCCTCTTATCTCCATGGGGAAGTGGAACAGAATTCTTCCTCCGTAAGCCATGCGTGTTGTAAGAGGCGACTAAAATGCCAGGAGCAGGGGGCTAGTAACCTCTTCTCCTGTATATATTACTAAATGTGAAAGGAGAAACTTTCGTTTTTCCTTTTGGGCCACCCCGCCTCGGTGGGATACGGCCGGTGTGTTGAAAGAAAGATATATATATATATATATATATGTATATATATATATATAAATATATATATATATATATATATCTATATATAAAACTTGGGTATCTGGTGTTGGTGACACTGCGGTGCTGATGATGTGAGGGGGGGGGGGTCGCAGGTATTGGTGACAACCCACCGGCTTGTTCTTCACAGATTTTATAGCCGTCAATAATCTGTCCAACTGACAGGAAAGCAGGTTCTTTACCACTGCAATGATGAGGGGTTATATCCTGCTACTTGCATACACAATCAGGTAAGTGGATCAAAAATTTGGGACGTCTCAGAACGTTAGTCCGTCTCCTTCAATTCTACTCGTTGATTAGCAGGTGACCCTCTCTGTCCTTTGAAGCTCTAAAGAGAGACAGATTACCCACTGCTTAAGAAATCACTCTCCATGATAAGTACAATACCTAAAAGATGTGGTGATTATTAAATCATTTTAACCTATCAAGACTGAAAGGACTAAGTTAATTATTGGTCAAAAGTGAAGCTTTCAACCAATAAGTCCACTAAAATATGATTAGGCGGGAGCTAGATTGACCCTACCTTAACAAGCAGCCGGCAATCAAACTATCACTTTCGGGGAGGGGGAAAAAGGGGCAGGGGAATAGTGGGAGCGGGACTTACCCTACCTTAACAAGTAGCCGGCAATGAAACTATTGTTACTATACACTCCCTAGATACTCATATCTATTGAACTTTTCCCTCACACTCCCCCATACCAAGACTTACAGTCAAGGAGTATAAGAAGAATTGGCGAGGAAAAAGTTCAAACATATGGAAGTCGCGCAAGGCAACAATTCTTCTACTGACTGTCACGACTTAACCAGTCAAAGAAATAAGTGTATTAACCATTGATATACACAATATGGAACTTAAAAGCCTGGAGTGCCAATGTCCACTTCAAGAGGCGACTGTTGGTTCCCTTAAAAGTTGCTAGGTATATCAAAGGTTTGTGGTTCATTTCTAAAATGAATTCTTTTCCCAGCAAATAAAATTTAAGTTTGGAGATACCCCACACAAGGGCCAAACATTCCTTTTCTATGGTGGAGTATCTCGTTTCTGCGGGAAGGAGTTTCTGCCTTAGGAAGCATACAGGGAAGGGAGTACCATCATGGTATTGTAGTAACACTGCACCTAAGCCAGTATTGGAGGCATCAGTTCTCAAACAAAATGTTTTATTAATATCTGGAATCTTAAGTATAGGGTCTTTCGAGAAGATATTTTTAATCTCATTAGACTTTTCCCGAGCTATGTTGGAAAGTTCAAGAGGTTCCTTCACAGACTTTTTAAGGAAGTCGAATAAGATGCCTGTAAGATCAGTAAGGTTCGGGATAAACCGTGCACAAAAATTTACAGAACCAAGAAAGCTACGCATGAGCTTCTTGGTTTTGGGGAATTTAAATTCTAATAAAGCTTTGATCTTACTGGGGAGAGGCTGCAGAGAGTTATTAGAAAGTATCAGTTCAAGATATCTAATCTTGTTATACCCAAGGAAGCATTTCTTCGGCTTGGCAGTGAGGCCATGTGAGCGTAACCTACGCAAAACTGATGTTAATGTTTGGATATGCTCGCCCCACGTGGATGTCATTAAGTTAATGTTATCAAAATAAACTGAAACATTTGGCATATTACCCAAGACCTTTCTCATCAGTCTAACGTAGGTAGCACAGGCAGTTACCAAACCGAAGGGCATAGTTCTATATTGCATCACTCCTTGGTGTGTAGAAAAAGCAGTGTACTGCTTAGAAGGAGGATCTAACATTACTTGATGATATGCCTGCGCAATATCAATCTCTGAAAAGAAGGAAGCGTCATAAAATTTGTATAGATCGCTATCTATTAAGGGCATAGGCTCAGCATCCCACCGAGTGATAGCATTAAGGCCTCTGAAGTCAATAGGAAGTCTAAATGAATTATCCTCCTTTTCAATCATGACTACTGGTGAGCAATATGCAGATACTGAAGGTTCAATGATCTTTAGTTTTAATAATTTGTCTACCTCTCGATCAAATGCATCCCTAAGGTGAACTGGAACTGGAATATCAGTAAAGACGTCTGAAAAGTTACTCACACATTAAGTAGTTCATGTCTCTTACGGTCATCCAAAGATTCATTAATATTAATGTTGGTTGCGCCCGAGTGGTCAAGAGTCACCAAGTCATGTAGTTCTTCATCATAGTCCAAGTTAGAGGTGTCAATTACGCACACTTTACATTCTTCAGTTGTTTTATCAAGTTCGTGTGGAAAAACTAAGTCAAAGTTATTAAGGCAGTTAACCGAATTTCTTCGGTAATATTTCTTAGAGATGTTGATATGATAAAGCTTAGGTTTCCCCTTGACTTCTATGAGGTAGTCATCTTTCCCACAAATTTTTAGTACTTTATATGGACCAGGACTTCATCCCCTACTTTAAAACTTCTCCTCTGGCTTTTGGAATCAAAATAGGTTTTGTACTGGTCCATTGACAAGTGTAAGTTTTTCGAAACTATGTCAGAGGTCTCCTCAAGTTTGGATCTAAGGTCAAGGAGAAACTGGTAAGAAGACAGAACCTCAGCATTTACCTCCTCATTAGTCCATAAGTCATGAAGGATGGACAATGGACCTCTGGCCTGTCTACCATAGAGAAGTTCAAAAGGTGAAAACCCCAAAGAGTCACTGGGAACTTCCCTCATGGCAAACAAAGCACAGGGTAGGTAACGATGCCACTCCTTAGGTTTAAGGGAGCAAAGTTTCCTTAAAATGGACTTGAGAATCGAATGCTGGCGCTCAATCCTCCATTTACAGCTGGGATGATAGGGTGTGGTGAAGAGAGGCTTCACTCCCAGAAGTTGGTATAGATGATGCATTAAGTCAGATGTGAATTGTGCCCCACGGTCAGAAAAAGATTCTCTAGGGATGCCCACTCTGGAGAAGATGGACAAAAGGGCTTCAGCCACATCTGTAGTAGTTATGGTCTTTAAGGGTACGGCTTCAGGGAAACTCGAAGCATAATCAACTAATGTTAATATATATCTATGTCCCTCAGATGAAAGTGGAGATAAAGGACCAACGATGTCAATAGCTATTTCAAAAGGTACCGTAAAAACTGGCATTTTGACCATAGGTACTCGCCGGGTACCTCGAGAGGATGACAGTTGGCAAACTTTACACGATCTACAATAGGTAGTGACATCTGAGGACATTTTTGGCCAAAAATAGGTTTCCCTAATTTTAATTAAGGTTTTACGATGCGAGAAATGTCCGGCCACTGGCAGGTCATGAGCCATTTTAAGAACAGTCTCTCTGCATTGACTTGGAACATCTAAGATGGAATAGTTTATCTCATCCGAATTTAATTTGAATACTGACTTGTACAAGACACCTTTTATATATTCAAATTTATATGAAAAGTTTTTCCTTTGGATAACTTGATTTTGTTTAGCGGCATTATGGCAATTCTGAAGAGAAGGGCAATTACGTTGTAACTTGACAAAGGAGTCCTTCGATATATCTAAAGGCTTAAAGTCAGGGAAAAATCAAAGGATGGACAGTAGGAGAAGCCTGGGCTTTGGTCTGAGCCCTAGTCAAGACATTTATGGTATCGGAGACGATATCTTCACTTTCATCTAACAAGTAAACCGGTGATCCTACTACCTCGCTTTCGAGAGTAGCATCACTGGTTTTTAATCCCACATGAATCTCGCGAGACATTGTCTCATCTGAACTTTAGAGGGGCTTCTCTGACTCTACAGGAAGAGGATCTGAAAAGCTTATGTCCACCTTTGGTGATGAAAGGTCAACCTCAGAAGGAAGAATGGCACCTTTTACATTACCTATTAGTACGGAGCGAGAAGTGATGGGAGCTAGTACGGCTTCAGACCAACCTGTGAACCATTTAGACCTAATGTAGCAACGGATGGTAGGAAAAGTGTCCGTACGGCCCAAGTAGTCTGAAAGTATAGCAGAGGAATGAGTTTCTTTAAGGTTAGGGAACAGCTTATCAGAAATGACTATACATGTGCATCCAGTGTCTCGTAAAATGGTATATACATTAAGGCCATTAACTGTTCCTGAACAGAAGGGTGCTTGGTCATTACAGTCTTTAAAACATCTTCCAACTTTTTGGACCTTCTTAGAAGGACAATCTGGACGTTTATGTCCCTTAACACCACACAAATGACAAACACGAATAAAAGAAGTCACTTTACTTTCCACTAGAGGCTTTGATTTCTTAAGGTCTGATGAACCCTTGCCCTTAGGGTTCGATCCCTTTAGGTCTTTATAGGAATTGTGAGCCTCAGCATACAGGTCAGCAGCCTCAGCAACTTCCTCAGCTTTAATCAGGTTACGTTTTCTGATGAATGTTCGTATCTGGTAAGGAAGAGCTGTCAGGAACTGGTCAGCAACCATGAAGTCTCGAAGAGATTCATAACTGTGATCAATTCCTGAACTCTCTATCCAAAAGTCGAACAAACGAAAGAGTGTTACCTGTAACTGTTGAAAGTTCTGGCCAGGCTGTAAGGTGGCATACCTGAAATCTTTCCTGTAAGAATTAGTGGGTTTTTTTATATGCTTTAAGGATTGCCTTCTTCAGTAAGTTATAATTACATATATCCTGCGACAAAGTTGTATAGATATTCAAGGCTGTACCAGAAAATAACATACCTAACCTGGTAGCCCAGGTGTCAGCTGGCCATTCACAGAGGGTATCGATATTTTCAAACCTGATAATGTATGAAGTTATGTCTTTCCCCTCTGTGAAGGGAGGTAAATTAGGTGTTGGAATATGTGCACTGACTGCATGATGTTCAATTACTCCTTCCTCTAATTGTTGTTGTGTAAAAGTTAACTTTTTATTCTCTAATTCAAGGCGAGATTTTTCGAGCTTGCGATCCTTTTCTCTCTCTCTTAACTCATGTTCTCTATCCTTTGCTCTTTCCTCAAGTTCTCTTAATTTAACTTGTTCCTCACGTATCTTAGCTTGTTCCTCACATATTTTAGCTTTTTCCTCACGTTCTCTAGCTCTTTCCTCACGATCAAGTCTATCACGCTCTTTTTTGTCTTCTCGCTCTCTTTCTAACTGTCTTTCTTTGCTTTCTCTTTTAATTCTCTCTCTCTCCTTTTTCTCCTGTCTTTCCCTTTCTGTCTCTCTTCTCTCTCAATTCTCTCTCTTTCAATTCTTTCCTGGATCTTATTCTAATGAAAGATTCTAAATTTTTCCCTGTTATTCCTAACTTACTTAAAGCGTTCATCCAAAACTGGTATTCCTCCATACTTGCAAGAACTTAAACTACCAGGGGAAAATGAAACGGGTCTCAAAGAAAACGGAGGGTTCAATTCTTGCTCCGCTCAAACTATAAATAAACCAGAGGGCTCGATCCCTGCTTCAATTAAAGAATATGTATTAATGAAAACGAAGGGTTCTATGCCGGCTCCGATCAAACAGTAAGTAGAATGGGGTCACTTGACCATCCAATCTTCTCACCAACAAATCAAGAGTGTCCTATGACAGTTCCCTTGATAAAATAAAGAGCTCAATGAAACAAATTGTCACTGGAAAATTTCGGGTCCCTAGAGTCTAATCCTCTAAAGTGTTTCAAGCTCGAACAAAAAGGTGGCAGAATTAAATATTATATCCTGCCTGACTTGACTTACAATAAATTGAGACTATAACAATCACCAAATCTTTTAAATACCTGTACTGTAGTCCTACAATAGAGAATGATTACTCATGGCTGGTGGTAACCATCTGTGGTATGCGGTGATGAAGTTCCAATGGTAGATTCGAGATGGAATTGAATCTTGATTCAGTAGAGTTGATCCTGGCAAGGTCGCCACTTGTGAAGGCTTACTCAGCTCTGTAACAACTTCAGATAGTATTACCAAGGCTGGCTCCTCCTTAGGAAAATTAATGAATAGAAAAAGAAATAATAACAGACAAATATAAACACTTTATTATATAGAAAATACAAAATATAAAACACTTAAATATGAAATATTAATCCTACCTTAAAGAGAATGAAAAATGAAAAATATAAATGATACCTGAATTCAACACTAATATATATAAAACTTGGGTATCTGGTGTTGGTGACACTGCGGTGCTGATGATGGGAGGGGGGGGGGGGGTCGCAGGTGTTGGTGACAACCCACCGGCTCGTTCTTCACAGATTTTATAGCCGTCAATAATCCGTCCAGCTGACAGGAAAGCAGGTTCTTTACCACTGCAATTATGAGGGGTTATATCCTGCTACTTGCATACACAAACAGGTAAGTGGATCAAAAATTTGGGACGTCTCAGAACGTTAGTCCGTCTCCTTCAATTCTACTCGTTGATTAGCAGGTGACCCTCTCTGTCCTTTGAAGCTCTAAAGAGAGACAGATTACCCACTGCTTAAGAAATCACTCTCCATGATAAGTACAATACCTAAAAGATGTGGTGATTATTAAAACATTTTAACCTATCAAGACTGAAAGGTCAAAAGTGAAGCTTTCAACCAATAAGTCCACTAAAATATGATTAGGCGTGTACTTACAATAGTGTTGGGAGCTGCAAGTCGAGTGATTTACTGTTTGACCGGAGCCCCACACGTCACCTTTCGGGGATGGGGGGGGGGAAGAGGGAGGGGAAGGGATAGCGGGAGCTGGACTTACCCTACCTTAACAAGCAGCCGGCAATGAAACTATTGTTACTATACACTCCCTCGCTACTCGTATCTATTGAACTTTTCCCTCACAGTGGGTGAGGCTAAACCCATGGTAGGTTGGTGAGGCTAAACCCATGGTAGATGGGTGAGACAGAACCCATGGTAGTTGGGTGAGGCTAAGTCCACGGTAGGTGGGTGATGCTAAACCCATGATAGGCAGGTGAGGCTAAGCCCATGGTAGGAGGATGAGGATAAACCCATGGTAGGTGGGTCAGGCTAAACCCATGGTAGGTGAGTGAGACTGCACCCATGGTAGGTGGGTGATGCTAAACCCATGGTAGGTGGGTGAGGCTAAACCCATGGTAGGTGGGAGAGGCTAAACCAATGGTAGTTGGGTAAGGCTAAGCTTATGTTAGGACGTTGAGGATAAAACCCATGGTAGGTGGGTGAGGCTAAACACATGGTAGGTGGTGAAACTAAACCCATGATAGGTGGGTGAGGGCAAACCCATGGTAGGTGAGTGAGACTAAACCCATGGTAGGTGGGTGATGCTAAATCCATGGTAGGTGAGTGAGGCTAAACCCATTTGAGGTGGGTGAGGCTAAACCCATGGTAGGTTGGTGAGACTAAGCCCATGGAAGGTAGGTGAGGCCAAACCCATGGTAGATGGGTGAAACTGAACCCGTGGTAGGTGGTAAAGCTAAACCCATGGTAGGTGGGTAAGACTAAATCCATGGTAGGTGGATGAGGCTAATCCCATGGTAGATAGGTAAGGCTAAGCCTATGCTAGGAGGGAGAGGATAAACAATTTGTAGGTGGATGAGACTTAACCCATGATAGGTGGGTGAGGCTAAACCCACGGTAGGTGGATGAGACTAAACCCATGTTAGGTGGGTGAGGCTAAACCCATTGTTGGTGGGTGAGACTAAACTCATGAAAGGTAAACCATACCACGGGCGGGATTTGAACCCGCGATCATAGAGTCTCAAAACTCCAGTCCGTCGCGTTAGACACTGGACCAGCTAGCCACAATAAGATTCATCCAACTAGGTATATTTCTACACCATAGGAAGGTTAGCACAGGCACCACTGTGACCACAAATGCAAGTTTTTACAGACGAATCTCCAGCTAGCGTGAATGTGACGAACTCTAGCTCAGGTCCCCTCACTGCCGTCAACTTGACTTACGAAATCGTAATGACACGATTGCAAACAAACCATACAACGGGCGGGATTTGAACCCGCGGTCAGAGAGTCTCAAAACTCCAGACCGTCGCGTTAGCCACTGGACCAGCTAGCCACATAAAGATTCATCCAACTAGGTATATTTCTACACCATAGGAAGGTTAGCATAGGCACCACTGTAACCACAAATGCAAGTTTTTGACGGCAGTGAGGGGACTTGAGCTGGAGTTCGTCACGGTCACGCTAGCTGGAGATTCGTCTGTAAAAACTTGCATTTGTGGTCACAGTGGTGCCTGTGCTAACCTTCCTATGGTGTAGAAATATACCTAGTTGGATGAATCTTATTGTGGCTAGCTGGTCTAGTGTCTAACGCGACGGTCTGGAGTTTTGAGACTCTCTGACCGCGGGTTCAAATCCCGCCTGTGGTATGGTTTGTTTGCAATCGTGTCATTAAGATTTGGTGACTCATTAAAGGTGGTTGAGGCTAAACCCATAGTAGGTGGGTGAGGCTAAACCCATGGTAGGTGGGTGAGGATAAACCCATGGTAGATGGGTGAGACTGAACCAATGGTAGGTGGGTGAAGCTAAACCCACGGTAGGTGCGTGAGCTAAACCATGGTAAGTGCGTGAGACTTAACCCATGGTAGGTGGGAAGGGCAAACCCATGGTATGTGTGTGAGACTAAACCCATGGTTGGTGGGTGAGGCTAAACCCATGGTATGTGTGTGAGACTAAACCAATGGTAGGTGGGTGAGGCTAAACCCATGACAGATGGGTGAGACTGAACCCATGGTTGGTGGGTGAGGCTAAACTCATGGTAGGTGGGTAAGGCTAAACCCATGGTAGGTGGGTGAGGCTAAGCCCATGGTAGGTGTGAGGCTAAGCCCATGGTAGGTGTGTGAGCCTAAACCAATGGTAGGTGGGTGAGGCTAAACCCATGGTAGGTGGGTGAGGACAAACCCACTGTAGATCGGTGAGACTGAACGGATGGTTGGTGGGAGAGGCTAAACTCATGGTAGGGGGGTAAGGCTAAACCCATGGTAGGTGTTTGAGGCTAAGCTCATTGTAGGAGGGTGAGGATAAACCCATGGGTGGTGGGTGAGGCTAAACCCATAGTAGGTGGGTGAGACTAAACCTATGGAAGTTGGGAGAGGGCAAACCCATTGTAGGTATGTGGGACTAAACCCATGGTAGGTGGGTGATGATAAACACATGGTATGTAGGTGAGGCTAAACCCATGGTAGTTGGGTGAGGTTAAACCCATCGTAGGTGTGTGAGCCTAAACACATGATAGGTGGGTGAGGCTAAACCTATGGTAAGTGCGTGAGGCCAAATCGATGGTAGATGGGTGAGACTGAACCCATGGTAGGTGGGTGAGGCTAAACCCATGGTAAGTGGGTGAGGCTAAACCCATGGTAGGTGGGTGAGGCTAAGTCCATGGTAGTACGGCGAGGATAAGCCCATGGTAGGTGGGTGAGAATACCAAAGGTTGGTGGATGAGACTCAACCCATGGTAGGTGGGTGAGGGCAAACCCATGGTAGGTGAGACTAAACCCATAGTAGATGGGTGATGCAAAACCCATGGTATGTGGGTGAGACTATACCCATAGTAGGTGGGTGATGCTAAACCCACGGTAGGTGGGAGAGGCTAAACCCATGGAAGGTGGGTGAGGCTAAACTCATGGTAGGAGGGTTATGCTAAACCCATGGTAGGTGGGTGTGGTATGCATGTACACCCCTTCATTTACAGGCTATCTCCCCCAACCAGCGAAGCAGGTTGCTAAGAGTTGATGATGGGGCCCCGTCGTTCAACTAGTGACCAGGTTCTAGCCAATAAGAAGATGGTTTTGGCAATTGCAGAGGTTATGTGGGTACCGCTCTCCTGTCTGCCCTTGTCATTCCCATTCTAGAGCTGGTTGAAGCACGGTCTGCTATCTTGTGGCTTCTATTTCTGCCTTACTTACCGTGGAGTGCACTATACTTATCACTGTACATAGTGTACATATTGCTGTTCTAAATTGGTGAAGGATAATGTAAGTCTAAACTTTTTCTGCTGTGTTTATTTTGCTCCCATTACACCCGGGATAACAGGCAATTTGGAATCCTGGGTTGTAATATGGGTAGCCTGTCCGAGAGCTGGAGCTGGACTTAGAGAAACGGTTGAGCTTAGGGTGAAGCTCATAGCAGGAACATTGTGCAGCTTGCTCTCTGGCATTGCATTAGCTTTGCCTACGCTTTACAAATTTTGTCAGTTGCTTTATGGTCAGCCTTGCTATTGTGTGATCGTTCAACAGCTCGCTACTAGCTTGTTCGGTGTGCACGCTTCGCTACGGTCAATCTTCTAGAACAGTGTAGCTGTCTGGCATTGCTTTACAAATTTTGCGTGTCAGTTGTTACTAGCCTGTTCGGTGTGGAGAATTTTGCAGTCGGCTTTGCTTGTATGCGTATTCTGCAATCGTACTGTGCATAGCTAAGCGTGTTCTGCAAATTAACGTGTTACGTTGGGGTATTCTGCAATCGTACTGTGCATAGCGAATAACTTATGCCACCTAGACGAGTCAGACTTCTGGTGTCGGCATATACTTTGCATAACCTACCTAAATTGTCCCTACAGCGTTGTTGGCAAATTGCTCGTTCCATTGGCATTAAATATAAACGCACTCTCACAGCTGCGCAACTGCGTTCACTGATTGCTGACAAACTTATAGAAGAAGAGATGGCACATCAGACTCCTCCCTCTACGGGAGCTAGGGCAAAAACTCCTATGTTCTCGCAGGAGGAAGATGATACACCTACGGAGCAAAATGGTCAGTATAGTGCAGCTGGGTTGTCTCAAGGTGAATCAGCGTCGTTGGCACTTGAGCTGGCAAAAATCAGTCTTGAGCAAACTTGGGAACAGAGAGCATTCGCAAGGGAAGAATATGATAGGGAAAGAGAAAGGAGGCAGTTTTCGCATTCTGTAAATGAATTTAGTTTACAAAAACAGTACAGCTTGTTCACCGCATCAATGAGGCCGAACCAGAGCAATTTTTCGAAAGCTTCGAAAATCAGACTCGAGCCTTGAGGTGGCCGGAACAGCATTGGGCATCGTTGGTTCATACAGCATTATTGGGTAAGGCACGGGAATTTAAGTCAGTATTAAATGACGCTGAATTTTCTGATTATCAAGTAGTGAAGACCACAGTGTTGGGAGCATACACATGTATCCCAGCCAAATATAGAAAGATTTTCAAGCTGAGCAGACGACAGCTTGGTCAATCCCTAGTGGACTTTGTGAGACAGCAAACCAAAGCTTTTACCAGCTGGTATAAAGCAAGTGGTGTCTCAAACTTTGAGGAGCTGGTACAGCTTATTCTGATAACCTGCTGGAGTCTGTGGGACCAGAGGTTCGAGTCTTTCTGCAGGATCGTGACTTAGCAACTGCATTGGAGGCAGCCAGGTTGGCTGATACCTTCGAA
This sequence comes from Cherax quadricarinatus, assembly GCF_038502225.1. Lineage (NCBI taxonomy): Eukaryota > Metazoa > Arthropoda > Malacostraca > Decapoda > Parastacidae > Cherax > Cherax quadricarinatus. The sequence goes on from NW_027195088.1 coordinate 122,551, forward strand.
ACTAACCGCTCCTTGTCCGAGAGGTCCCGTCTCTCTTTTCAACAGCCTGGCATGAGCAGAGATCGTCAACCTTGGAGAATGAAGTGCCAGCCGGTGGGAGAACGTCTACGTCAGCCAACTAAGTCACCTGGTGAGCCACGCTTCTCAACATATGGTCCACCTGCGGAGAGGCAAACTACTCATGGTGCATCTCGACAATAGTATCCAGAGAGACACCAGCCAGAACGACACCATTTGCAACGTCAGCAGGGAGTAAAGGGCAAGCCTGTCGTCTGCTTCCTGTGTAATAAAGTAGGTCAAATCCGTCCCAACTGCTCCCATAAACCCCAACCCATTGGGAAAATCTCTAATATCCCTAGTAACATGTCCCCTAGAGAAGTAGAAAAAGGTATGGCCCCTTATTGCAAGAGTCTTATTTCCCTTCAGGAAAAATCAGAAACAACTGAAGTAAAGACCTTTAGAGATACTGGAGCATATTGCTTACTTGTAAAAGAAGGAATATTACCCCTTTCAGAGAATACTTCTTTGAATTCCTCTGTTTTATTGGAAGCATTTGGAGGAGCTATATATTCTGTTCCTTTGCATAAAATTTACGTACAGTGCAAATATTACACTGGGTACTTGACTGTAGGTGTCTCAAAAGGATTTCCCATGAAAGATGCCATGTTATTACTGGGTAATAACATTACTACTGTTAGTCCGTGTCCTGAACCTATAATGATTAATTCTTCTCCGGTGTTGGCCATAACTCGGGCAACATCCCAAGGGTTGTCTGGAGGGAATGTTGACCTATCCTTGGACGACTCCGATCTCAGAATAGCCACGTTGTTTTAAGAGGCACACCGGCCGGAGCCTCGTAAATCAAGTGAACAGACCCAGATCAAGCCTTCCTATTGCCAGGTTGCAGGATTGCCAGATATCTGTTTCCATGCCCTAGGGACTGTCCTTCCGAGAGGAACAACGAAAGGACCCTTCTTTAAAATTCGCTTTTCAGGCAGCCATGGGTAAATCCTCTTTGGGTCATCCGGTCAAGTATGAAGTTAAAAACAATTATTTGATCTGCACTGAGACTGGTAAGGAGATAGAGGGCCGGCAATTGTTTAACAGGTTAGTAGTTCCAACAAAGTATAGACATCAAATATTAAATATAGCTCATAATACTTCATTAGGAGGTCACTTAGGAATTACAAAAACCTTGTATAGAATCACAAAAGAATTTTATTGGCCAAAATTAAAGAAAGATGTGAAGAATCATATTAGGTGTTGCCGAGAATGTCAGCAAGTAGGGAAACCTGGACATTCCATTAAACCTGCACCTCTCCAACCTATACCTGCTGATGGAGAACCTTTTGCAGATTTAATTATAGATTGTGTAGGTCCACTACCTAGGTCAAAGTCTGGAAATCAATATTTATTTACGATTATGGATAAAGTAACCAGATACCCTGAAGCAATTCCCATGCGTAGTATTAATACTAAAGCTATTCTCAAAGCTTTAACCAAATTCATTTCTTGTTTTGGCATTCCTAAAACTATTCAAAGTGATCAAGGTACTAACTTTACTGCCAAAGCATTTAGGGAAGTATTAACTAGGTTAGGGATAATTCACAACTTATCCACTGCCTATCATCCTCAGTCCCAAGGCGCCTTGGAAAGATTCCATCAGACATTAAAAACAATGATAAGAACTTTTTGCATGCATTTTCCTACAGACTGGGATGAATCACTACCTTTGTTGCTGTTCTCAGTACGAGAGACGGTGCAAGAGTCTAAAGGGTATAGTCCGTTTGAGCTGATCTTTGGGCACATTGTACGAGGTCCTCTTCGGGTGCTCAAAGAAGGATGCATGGGAGAAGACGTTAGCTCAACACTCTACAACCCGTCTTCAAGGTTGCAGGTGGCACGTCAGTTAGCCAAGGCTAACCTAAAGACAGCTCAAAGTAAGATGAAACAGAGGTATGACAGAAGTGCACAATTCCGCTCCTTCCATCCAGGAGACAAGGTGTTGGTGCAGGAACCAATACCTGGATTTACGGGACCTATGCAGACTGTAAGTAGATTATCTGATGTAAATTATGTGGTAGCTCCCATTGATAAGACCTCAAAAACTAAAACTTACCACATTAATCAATTAAAGTCTTTTCATACACCAGATAAAGTCCCAGTAATGACTCTGTCCTCGACCTCTGAGGATGACTCTGAATCTTTGCACTCTATCTCTGAAATTAATATTCAACTTTCAAATTCTGTTCTCCTCAAGGATCCTAGCCCTTTAATGGAGGGATTATCTGAAACTCAAGCAACAAATTTAACGGAGCTTCTACAGTCATATCCTAATATTTTTTCGGATGTGCCGAAAAAATGTACGTTAGGTTATCATGATGTAGATGTGGGAAACTCTAAACCAATTAAACTCTCCCCCTACAGAGCTAATCCTGAAAAGCAAAGGCTACTTCAGCAGGAAGTAGAATTTTTTTTAATCATGGTTTAGTGGAGGAGTCATCTAGTCCAAGGGCTTCACTGTGCATCCTTGTGAAGAAGGCTGACGGAGGGTTTCGTATGTGTACAGACTACTGTAAGGTGAACGAGGTCAAAATTACAGATGCTTACCCTCTTCCTCGTCTGGATGACGTAATTGACTTTGTGGGTAAGGCTACTTTTGTGTCCAAGTTAGATCTCCTTAAAGGCTACTATAAGGAACCTTTGACGGATAAGGCGAAGGAAATCTCTGCCTTCGTAATTCCAGGAGGTCATTATCAATACACAGTTACCCCCTTCGGAATGAAAAATCCCCCCTCTTCATTCCAGAAACTTATCAATCAGGCTATTAAAGGACTTGAAGGCACGGCAGCGTACCTAGATGATATTGTTGTGGTGTCTGATACTTGGGATCAACACCTACTTAGACTTAAGGCTCTTTTTGAGACCTTTAAGAGTTCCCATTTAACAGTTAATTTATCTAAATGTTCCTTTGGCCAGTCCACTATCACTTTTCTAGGCCATGAAGTAGGTAGTGGTAAAGTTGCACCTAAACTTGCTAAAGTTTTTGCTAATAAAGATTATCCAGTTCCTAATGATAGGAAATCTCTTCAACGTTTCCTAGGCATGATAGGATTTTACAGAAGATTCTGTAAGAATTTCTCAGATATTGTAGCCCCTCTTACCTCTCTTACCAGTCACAAAGTTCCCTTTAATTGGACCTCAGACTGTAACACTGCTTTTAATAAAGCAAAAAGATTATTGTGTACCGCACCCATTCTCTTGTCTCCAGACTTCTCCAAACCTTTTTCATTACAGGTTGATGCTTGTGAGTCTGGGGTTGGGGCAGTACTATTACAAATCGGGAACAAGGAGTTGCAGTCTGTAGCATACTTTTCAGCCAAGTTCCAGCCACATCAGAGGGCTTACTCTACCATTGAAAAAGAAGCCCTCGCGCTGGTACTGGCTTTGGAGCATTTCGATGTTTATGTGGGCCAGACATCGCAGGTGGTCACAGTCTACAGCGATCACAATCCTTTAGTATATCTCCAAGCCATGAAGAACCACAACACAAGGCTCATGCGCTGGACGCTAAGGCTGTAGCCCTATAATATTTCCATTAAATATATTGCCGGCAAAGAAAATATGTTGGCAGACTCTTTATCTAGTCTAATATTTTTATTTATTTAGGTTAGGACATTATTTGTGGTAACCCATTTTCACGCTCTTTTTTTTTTATCCCCTGGTTTGGGTTTTTTTTTTTAGTGAGGGGATGCGGGCTACCGTCCACCTGTATCTTGGACCTATGCTAGCCTGTCTGACTGCTGTCTCACTCTAAGTTTAGGGTTTGGCTTTTGGTCACGAGAAAAGCTGAGCTCTATCTAAGAGTTGGATGGTGGAGAGGAAAGGCGGTCCAATTATTTTGTGCCATAGCGGCACGGTTACCACTGGGAGATGGCAGCCTAATCCTGAGCCTTCTCGGGGTGGGGGTGTGGCATGCAAAGAGTACGTAACCTTTATTCGGAGCATGTACACACCCTCATTTACAGGCTATCTCCCCCAACCAGAGAACCAGGTTGCTAAGAGTTGATGATGGGGCCCCGTCGTTCAACTAGTGACCAGGTTCTAGCCAATAAGAAGATGGTTATGGCAATCGCAGAGGTTATGTGGGTACCGCTCTCCTGTCTACCCTTGTCATTCCCATTCTAGAGCTGGTTGAAGCACGGTCTGCTATCTTGTGGCTTCTATTTCTGCCTTGCTTACCGTGGAGTGCACTATACTTACCACTGTACATAGTGTACACATTGCTGTTCTAAATTGGTGAAGGATAATATAAGTCTAAACTTCTGCTGTTTATTTTGCTCCCATTACACCCGGGATAACAGGCCATTTGGAATCCTGGGTTGTAATAGTGGGTGAAGCTAAACCCATGGTAGGTGCGTGAGGCTAATCCCATGGTAGGTGGGTGAGGCTATACCCATAGAAGATGGGTGAGACTGATCCCATGGTAAGTGGTAAAGCTAAACCCATGGTGGCTGGGTAAGGCTAAACCCATGGTAGGTGGATGAGGCTAATCCCAAGGTACATGGGTAAGGCTAAGTCTATGCTACGAGGGTGAGGAAAAACCCATGTTAGGAGGTGAGGCTGAACCCATGGTAGGTGGGTGAGACTAAACCTGTGGTAGGTGGGTGAGGCTAAACCCATGGTAGGTGGGTGAGACTAAACACGTGGTAGGTGGTTGAGGCAAAACATATGGTAGGTGGGTGAGGCTAACCCATGGTAGATGGGTGAGACTGAACCCATGGTAGGTGGGTGAGGCTAAACATATTGTAGGTGGGTGAGGCTAAACCCATGGAAGGTGGGTGAGGCTAAACCCATGGCAGGAGGGTGAGGCTAAGCCCATGGCATGAGAGTGAGGATAAACCAATGGTAGGTGGGTGAGGCTAAACCCATGGTATGCGGGAGAGGCTAAACCCATGGTAGATGGGTGAGGGTAAACCATTGAAAAGTTGGTGAGGCTAAACCCATGGTAGGTGGGTGAGGCTAAAGCCATGGTAGATGGGTGAGGTTGAACCAATGGTAGGTGCGTGTGGCTAAACCCATGGAAGGTGGGTGAGGCTAAACCAATGGTAGGTGGGTGAGGCTAAGCCCATGGTAGGAGGGTGAGGATAAACCCATGGTAGGTGGGTGAGGCTAAACCCATGCAAGGTGGTTGAGACTAAAATCATGGAAGGTGGGTTAGGGCAAACCCATGGTAGGTGTGTGAGACTAAACCCATTTCAGGTGAGTGATGCTAAACCCATGGTAAGTTGATGCTAAACCCAGGGCAACTGGGTGATGCTAAACCCAGGGCAACTGGGTGATGCTAAACCCATGATAGGTGTGTGAGAATAAACCCATGGTAGGTGCGTGAGGCTAAACCCATGGTATAAGGGTGAGGCTAAACCCAAGTTAGATGAGTGAGACTGAACCCATGGTAGGGGGGAGAAATTAAACCCACGGTAGGTGGGTGAGGCTAAGCCCGTGGTTGTAGGGTGAGGCTAAACCCATGGTATGTGGGTGAGACTAAACCCATGGTAGGTAGGTGAAGGTAAACCCATGGTAGGTGGGTGAGTTTAAACCCACGGGAGGTGGGCGAGACTAAATCCATGGTAGGTGGGTGATGCAAAACTTATTTTACGTGGGATAGGCAGAACCCATGGTAGGTTATTGAGGCTAAACCCATGGAAGGTGTGTGAGGCTAATCCCATGGTAGGTGGGTAAGGCTAAGCCTATACTACGAGGTTGAGGATAAACCCCTGGTAGGTAGGTGAGGCTAAAACCATGGTAGGTGGGTGAGACTAAACCCATGGCAGGTGGGTGAGACTAAACTCGTTTAAGTGGGTGAGACTAAACCCATGGTAGGTGGGTAATACTGAACCCATGGCAGGTAAGCGAGGCTGAACCATGGTTGGAGGGTGAGGCTAAACCCATGGTAGGTGGATGAGGCTTAACCCATGGTTGATTTGTGAAACGGAACCCTTGGTAGGTGGGTGAGGTTAAACCCCCGGTAGATGGGTGAGACTAAATCCATGGTAGTTGGGTGATGGCAAACCCATGGTATGTGTGTGAGGCTAAACCCATGGTAGATGGATGAGACTGAACCAATTGTAAGTGGGTGAGGCTAAACCAATGGTAGGTGGGTGAGGTTAAACCAATGGTATGTGGGTGAGGCCAAGCCCATGGAAAGAGGGTCAAGATAAACCCATGGTAGGTGGGTGAGACTGAACCCATGGTAGATGGGTGAGACTAAACCCTTGGTAGGTGGGTGAGGGCAAACCCTTGGTAGGTGTGTGAGCCTAAACACATCGTAGGTGGAGATGCTGAACCTATGGTAGGTGGGTGAGACTTAACCCATAGTAGGTGGGTGATTCTAAAGCCATCGTAGGTGTGTGAGCCTAAACCCATGGTAGGTGGGTGAAACTAAACCCATGGCAGGTGTGTGATGCTAAGCCCATGGTCGGTGGGTGAGGCTATACCCATGGTAGGTATGTGAGGCTAAACCTATGATAAGGGCGTGAGGCTAAGCTCATGCTAGGTGGGTGAGGCTAAATCCTGGTAGGTGGATGAGGCTAAACCCATGATAAGTGGGTGGGGCTAAACCAATGGTAGAAGTGTGAGGATAAACCCATGGTAGGTGGATGAGGCTAAACCCACGGAAGGTGGGTGAGACTAAACCCACTGTAGGTGGGTGAGACTAAACCCATTGTAAGTGGGTGAGACTAAACCCCTGGTAGGTGGGTGATCCTAAACTCATTGCAGGTGGGTGAGGCTAAACCATTGTAGGTGGATGAGCCTAAACCCATGGTAGGTGGGTGAGGCTAAACCCATGGTAGATTTATGAGACGGAACCCATGGTAGGTGGATGAGGTTAAACCAACAGTAGACGGGTGAGACTAAATTCATGGTAGTTGGGTGAGGGCAAACACTTAGTAGATGTGTGAGGCTAAACCCATAATAGGTGGGTGAGGCTGAACCCATGGTAGATGGGTGAGACTGAACCAATGGTAGGTGGGTGAGGCTAAACCAATGGTAGGTGGGTGATGCTAAACCAATGGTAGGAGGGTGAGGCTAAAAAAATGGGAGGAGGGTGAGGCTTAGCCCATGGTAGGAGGGTGAGGATAAACCAATGGTAGGTGGGTGAGGCTAAACCAATGGTTGGTGGGTGAGACTAAACCCATGGTGGGTGGGAGATGCTAAACCCATGGTAGGTGAGTGAGGCTAAACCCATGGTAGGTGGGTGAGAGTAAACCTGTGGAAGATGGGTGAGACTGAACCAATGGTAGGTGGGTGAGACTAAACCCATGGTAGGTGGGTGAGGGTAAACCCATTATAGGTGGGTAAGACTAAACCCATGGTAGGTGGGTGATATTAAACCCATCACATGTGGGTGAGGCTAAACCATGGTTGGTGGGTGAGGCTAAACCAATTGCAGATTTGAGAGACGGAACCCATGGTTGGTGCGTGAGGCTAAACCAATAGTAGGTGGGTGAGGCTAAACCCATGGTAGGTAGGTGAAGCTAAGCCCATGGTAGGAGGATGAGGATAAATCCATGGTAGGTTGGTGAGGCTAAACCCATGTTAGTTGGGTGAGGCTAAAACCATGGTAGGTGGGTGAGGCTAAACCCATGGTAGTTGGGTGAGGCTAAACCCATGGTAGGTGGGTGCAGCTAAACCCATGGTAGGAGGGTGAAGCTAAACCCATGGTAGGTGGGTGTTGCTAAACGCATTTTAGGTTGGTGAGGCGGAACCCATGGTATGTGGGAGAGGGTAAACCCATGGTATGTGGGTGAAGCTAAACCCATGGAAGGTTGGAAAGGCTAAGCCTGTGTTAGGAGGTTGAGGATAAACCCATTGTAGGTGGGTGAGACTAAACCCATGGTAGGTGGGCGAGACTAAACCCATGGTAGGTGGGTGATGCTGAACCCTTGCTAGATGGGTGAAACTAAACCCATGGTAGGTGGGTGAGGCTAAACCCATGGCAGATTGGTGACGGTAAACCCATGGTAAGTGAGTGATACTAAACCGATGGTAGGTTGGTGATGCTAAACCCATGGTAGGTGGGTAATGATAAACCCATGGTAGTTGGGTGAGGCTAAACCCATAGTAGGTGGGTGAGGCTAAACCCATGGTATAAGGGTGAGGCTAAACCCAAGTTAGATGAGTGAGACTGAACCCATGGTAGGTGGGAGAAATTAAACCCACGGTAGGTGGGTGAGGCTAAGCCCGTGGTTGTAGGTTGAGGATAAACCCATGGTACGTGGGTGAGACTAAACCCATGGTAGGTAGGTGAAGGTAAGCCCATGGTAGGTGGGTGAGTTTAAACCCACGGGAGGTGGGCGAGACTAAATCCATGGTAGGTGGGTGATGCAAAACTTATTTTACGTGGGATAGGCAGAACCCATGGTAGGTTACTGAGGCTAAACCCATGGAAGGTGTGTGAGGCTAATCCCATGGTAGGTGGGTAAGGCTAAGCCTATGCTACGAGGTTGAGGATAAACCCCTGGTAGGTAGGTGAGGCTAAAACCATGGTAGGTGGGTGAGACTAAACCCATGGCAGGTGGGTGAGACAAACTCGTTTAAGTGGGTGAGACTAAACCCATGGTAGGTGGGTAATACTGAACCCATGGCAGGTAAGCGAGGCTGAACCATGGTTGGAGGGTGAGGCTAAACCCATGGTAGGTGGATGAGGCTTAACCCATGGTTGATTTGTGAAACGGAACCCTTGGTAGGTGGGTGAGGTTAAACCCTCGGTAGATGGGTGAGACTAAATCCATGGTAGTTGGGTGATGGCAAACCCATGGTATGTGTGTGAGGCTAAACCCATGGTAGATGGGTGAGACTGAACCAATTGTAAGTGGGTGAGGCTAAACCAATGGTAGGTGGGTGAGGTTAAACCAATGGTAGGTGGGTGAGGCTAAGCCCATGGAAAGAGGGTCAAGATAAACACATGGTAGGTGGGTGAGACTGAACCCATGGTAGATGGGTGAGACTAAACCCTTGGTAGGTGGGTGAGGGCAAACCCATGGTAGGTGTGTGAGCCTAAACACATCGTAGGTGGAGATGCTGAACCTATGTTAGGTGGGTGAGACTTAACCCATAGTAGGTGGGTGATTCTAAAGCCATCGTAGGTGTGTGAGCCTAAACCCATGGTAGGTGGGTGAAACTAAACCCATGGCAGGTTTGTGATGCTAAGCCCATGGTCGGTGGGTGAGGCTATACCCATGGTAGGTGGGTGAGGCTAAACCTATGATAAGGGCGTGAGGCTAAGCTCATGCTAGGTGGGTGAGGCTAAACCCATGATAAGTGGGTGGGGATAAACCAATGGTGGAAGTGTGAGGCTATACCCATGGTAGGTGGATGAGGCTAAACCCACGGAAGGTGGGTGAGACTAAACCCACTGTAGATGGGTGAGACTAAACCCATTGTAAGTGGGTGAGACTAAACCCCTGGTAGGTGGGTGATGCTAAACTCATTGCAGGTGGGTGAGGCTAAACCATTGTAGGTGGATGAGCCTAAACCCATGGTAGGTGGGTGAGGCTAAACCCATGGTAGATTTATGACATGGAACCCATGGTAGGTGGATGAGGTTAAACCAACAGTAGACGGGTGAGACTAAATTCATGGTAGTTGGGTGACGGCAAACACTTAGTAGAAGTGTGAGGCTAAACCCATAATAGGTGAGTGAGGCTGAACCCATGGTAGATGGGTGAGACTGAACCAATGGTAGGTGGGTGAGGCTAAACCAATGGTAGGTGGGTGATGCTAAACCAATGGTAGGAGGGTGAGGCTAAAAAAATGGGAGGAGGGTGAGGCTTAGCCCATGGTAGGAGGGTGAGGATAAACCAATGGTAGGTGGGTGAGGCTAAACCAATGGTTGGTGGGTGAGACTAAACCCATGGTGGGTGGGAGATGCTAAACCCATGGTAGGTGAGTGAGGCTAAACCCATGGTAGGTGGGTGAGAGTAAACCTGTGGAAGATGGGTGAGACTGAACCAATGGTAGGTGGGTGAGACTAAACCCATGGTAGGTGGGTGAGGGTAAACCCATTATAGGTGGGTAAGACTAAACCCATGGTAGGTGGGTGATATTAAACCCATCACATGTGGGTGAGGCTAAACCATGGTTGGTGGGTGAGGCTAAACCAATTGCAGATTTGAGAGACGGAACCCATGGTTGGTGCGTGAGGCTAAACCAATAGTAGGTGGGTGAGGCTAAACCCATGGTAGGTAGGTGAGGCTAAGCCCATGGTAGGAGGATGAGGATAAATCCATGGTAGGTTGGTGAGGCTAAACCCATGTTAGTTGGGTGAGGCTAAAACCATGGTAGGTGGGTGAGGCTAAACCCATGGTAGTTGGGTGAGGCTAAACCCATGGTAGGTGGGTGCAGCTAAACCCATGGTAGGAGGGTGAAGCTAAACCCCTGGTAGGTGGGTGTTGCTAAACGCATTTTAGGTTCGTGAGGCGGAACCCATGGTATGTGGGAGAGGGTAAACCCATGGTATGTGGGTGAAGCTAAACCCATGGAAGGTTGGAAAGGCTAAGCCTGTGTTAGGAGGTTGAGGATAAACCCATTGTAGGTGGGTGAGACTAAACCCATGGTAGGTGGGCGAGACTAAACCCATGGTAGGTGGGTGATGCTGAACCCTTGCTAGATGGGTGAAACTAAACCCATGGTAGGTGGGTGAGGCTAAACCCATGGCAGATTGGTGACGGTAAACCCATGGTAAGTGAGTGATACTAAACCGATGGTAGGTTGGTGATGCTAAACCCATGGTAGGTGGGTAATGATAAACCCATGGTAGTTGGGTGAGGCTAAACCCATAGTAGGTGGGTGAGGCTAAACCCATGGTATAAGGGTGAGGCTAAACCCAAGTTAGATGAGTGAGACTGAACCCATGGTAGGTGGGAGAAATTAAACCCACGGTAGGTGGGTGAGGCTAAGCCCGTGGTTGTAGGTTGAGGCTAAACCCATGGTATGTGGGTGAGACTAAACCCATGGTAGGTAGGTGAAGGTAAGCCCATGGTAGGTGGGTGAGTTTAAACCCACGGGAGGTGGGCGAGACTAAATCCATGGTAGGTGGGTGATGCAAAACTTATTTTACGTGGGATAGGCAGAACCCATGGTAGGTTATTGAGGCTAAACCCAAGGAAGGTGTGTGAGGCTAATCCCATGGTAGGTGGGTAAGGCTAAGCCTATGCTACGAGGTTAAGGATAAATCCCTGGTAGGTAGGTGAGGCTAAAACCATGGTAGGTGGGTGAGACTAAACCCATGGCAGGTGGGTGAGACAAACTCGTTTAAGTGGGTGAGACTAAACCCATGGTAGGTGGGTAATACTGAACCCATGGCAGGTAAGCGAGGCTGAACCATGGTTGGAGGGTGAGGCTAAACCCATGGTAGGTGGATGAGGCTTAACCCATGGTTGATTTGTGAAACGGAACCCTTGGTAGGTGGGTGAGGTTAAACCCCCGATAGATGGGTGAGACTAAATCCATGGTAGTTGGGTGATGGCAAACCCATGGTATGTGTGTGAGGCTAAACCCATGGTAGATGGGTGAGACTGAACCAATTGTAAGTGGGTGAGGCTAAACCAATGGTAGGTGGGTGAGGTTAAACCAATGGTAGGTGGGTGAGGCTAAGCCCATGGAAAGAGGGTCAAGATAAACCCATGGTAGGTGGGTGAGACTGAACCCATGGTAGATGGGTGAGACTAAACCCTTGGTAGGTGGGTGAGGGCAAACCCATGGTAGGTGTGTGAGCCTAAACACATCGTAGGTGGAGATGCTGAACCTATGTTAGGTGGGTGAGACTTAACCCATAGTAGGTGGGTGATTCTAAAGCCATCGTAGGTGTGTGAGCCTAAACCCATGGTAGGTGGGTGAAACTAAACCCATGGCAGGTGTGTGATGCTAAGCCCATGGTCGGTGGGTGAGGCTATACCCATGGTAGGTGGGTGAGGCTAAACCTATGATAAGGGCGTGAGGCTAAGCTCATGCTAGGTGGGTGAGGCTAAACCCATGATAAGTGGGTGGGGATAAACCAATGGTAGAAGTGTGAAGCTAAACCCATGGTAGGTGGATGAGGCTAAACCCACGGAAGGTGGGTGAGACTAAACCCACTGTAGATGGGTTAGACTAAACCCATTGTAAGTGGGTGAGACTAAACCCCTGGTAGGTGGGTGATGCTAAACTCATTGCAGGTGGGTGAGGCTAAACCATTGTAGGTGGATGAGCCTAAACCCATGGTAGGTGGGTGAGGCTAAACCCATGGTAGATTTATGAGACGGAACCCATGGTAGGTGGATGAGGTTAAACCAACAGTAGACGGGTGAGACTAAATTCATGGTAGTTGGGTGAGGGCAAACACTTAGTAGAAGTGTGAGGCTAAACCCATAATAGGTGGGTGAGGCTGAACCCATGGTAGATGGGTGAGACTGAACCAATGGTAGGTGGGTGAGGCTAAACCAATGGTAGGTGGGTGATGCTAAACCAATGGTAGGAGGGTGAGGCTAAAAAAATGGGAGGAGGGTGAGGCTTAGCCCATGGTAGGAGGGTGAGGATAAACCAATGGTAGGTGGGTGAGGCTAAACCAATGGTTGGTGGGTGAGACTAAACCCATGGTGGGTGGGAGATGCTAAACCCATGGTAGGTGAGTGAGGCTAAACCCATGGTAGGTGGGTGAGAGTAAACCTGTGGAAGATGGGTGAGACTGAACCAATGGTAGGTGGGTGAGACTAAACCCATGGTAGGTGGGTGAGGGTAAACCCATTATAGGTGGGTAAGACTAAACCCATGGTAGGTGGGTGATATTAAACCCATCACATGTGGGTGAGGCTAAACCATGGTTGGTGGGTGAGGCTAAACCAATTGCAGATTTGAGAGACGGAATCCATGGTTGGTGCGTGAGGCTAAACCAATAGTAGGTGGGTGAGGCTAAACCCATGGTAGGTAGGTGAGGCTAAGCCCATGGTAGGAGGATGAGGATAAATCCATGGTAGGTTGGTGAGGCTAAACCCATGTTAGTTGGGTGAGGCTAAAACCATGGTAGGTGGGTGAGGCTAAACCCATGGTAGTTGGGTGAGGCTAAACCCATGGTAGGTGGGTGCAGCTAAACCCATGGCAGGAGGGTGAAGCTAAACCCATGGTAGGTGGGTGTTGCTAAACGCATTTTAGGTTGGTGAGGCGGAACCCATGGTATGTGGGCGAGGTTAAACCCATGGTATGTGGGTGAAGCTAAACCCATGGAAGGTTGGAAAGGCTAACCCTGTGTTAGGAGGTTGAGGATAAACCCATTGTAGGTGGGTGAGACTAAACCCATGGTAGGTGGGTGATGCTGAACCCTTGCTAGATGGGTGAAACTAAACCCATGGTAGGTGGGTGAGGCTAAGCCCATGGCAGATTGGTGACGGTAAACCCATGGTAAGTGAGTGATACTAAACCGATGGTAGGTTGGTGATGCTAAACCCGTGGTAGGTGGGTAAAGATAAACCCATGGTAGTTGGGTCAGGCTAAACCCATAGTAGGTGGGTGAGGCTAAACCCATGGTATAAGGGTGAGGCTAAACCCAAGTTAGATGAGTGAGACTGAACCCATGGTAGGTGGGAGAAATTAAACCCACGGTAGGTGGGTGAGGCTAAGCCCGTGGTTGTAGGGTGAGGCTAAACCCATGGTATGTGGGTGAGACTAAACCCATGGTAGGTAGGTGAAGGTAAGCCCATGGTAGGTGGGTGAGTTTAAACCCACGGGAGGTGGGCGAGACTAAATCCATGGTAGGTGGGTGATGCAAAACTTATTTTACGTGGGATAGGCAGAACCCATGGTAAGTTATTGAGGCTAAACCCATGGAAGGTGTGTGAGGCTAATCCCATGGTAGGTGGGTAAGGCTAAGCCTATACTACGAGGTTGAGGATAAACCCCTGGTAGGTAGGTGAGGCTAAAACCATGGTAGGTGGGTGAAACTAAACCCATGGCAGGTGGGTGAGACTAAACTCGTTTAAGTGGATGAGACTAAACCCATGGTAGGTGGGTAATACTGAACCCATGGCAGGTAAGCGAGGCTGAACCATGGTTGGAGGGTGAGGCTAAACCCATGGTAGGTGGATGAGGCTTAACCCATGGTTGATTTGTGAAACGAAACCCTTGGTAGGTGGGTGAGGTTAAACCCCCGGTAGATGGGTGAGACTAAATCCATGGTAGTTGGGTGATGGCAAACCCATGGTATGTGTGTGAGGCTAAACCCATGGTAGATGGGTGATACTGAACCAATTGTAAGTGGGAGAGGCTAAACCAATGGTAGGTGGGTGAGGTTAAACCAATGGTAGGTGGGTGAGGCTAAGCCCTTGGAAAGAGGGTCAAGATAAACCCATGGTAGGTGGGTGAGACTGAACCCATGGTAGATGGGTGAGACTAAACCCTTGGTAGGTGGGTGAGGGCAAACCCATGGTAGGTGTGTGAGCCTAAACACATCGTTTACCTGGAGTTTACCTGGAGAGAGTTTCGGGGGTCAACGCCCCCGCGGCCCGGTCTGTGAGATGCTGAACCTATGGTAGGTGGGTGAGACTTAACCCATAGTAGGTGGGTGATTCTAAAGCCATCGTAGGTGTGTGAGCCTAAACCCATGGTAGGTGGGTGAAACTAAACCCATGGCAGGTGTGTGATGCTAAGCCCATGGTCGGTGGGTGAGGCTATACCCATGGTAGGTGGGTGAGGCTAAACCTATGATAAGGGCGTGAGGCTAAGCTCATGCTAGGTGGGTGAGGCTAAACGCATGATAAGTGGGTGGGGCTAAACCAATGGTAGAAGTGTGAGGCTAAACCCATGGTAGGTGGATGAGGCTAAACCCACGGAAGGTGGGTGAGACTAAACCCACTGTAGGTGGGTGAGACTAAACCCATTGTAAGTGGGTGAGACTAAACCCCTGGTAGGTGGGTGATGCTAAACTCATTGCAGGTGGGTGAGGCTAAACCATTGTAGGTGGATGAGCCTAAACCCATGGTAGGTGGGTGAGGCTAAACCCATGGTAGGTTTATGAGACGGAACCCATGGTAGGTGGATGAGGTTAAACCAACAGTAGACGGGTGAGACTAAATTCATGGTAGTTGGGTGAGGGCAAACACTTAGTAGATGTGTGAGGCTAAACCCATAAAAGGTGGGTGAGGCTGAATCCATGGTAGATGGGTGAGACTGAACCAATGGTAGGTGGGTGAGGCTAAACCAATGGTAGGTGGGTGATGCTAAACCAATGGTAGGAGGGTGAGGCTAAAAAAATGGGAGGAGGGTGAGGCTTAGCCCATGGTAGGAGGGTGAGGATAAACCAATGGTAGGTGGGTGAGGCTTAACCAATGGTTGGTGGGTGAGACTAAACCCATGGTAGGTGGGAGATGCTAAACCCATGGTAGGTGAGTGAGGCTAAACCCATGGTAGGTGGGTGAGATTAAACCTGTGGAAGATGGGTGAGTCTGAACCAATGGTAGGTGGGTGAGACTAAACCCATGGTAGGTGGGTGAGCGTAAACACATTATAGGTGGGTAAGACTAAACCCATGGTAGGTGGGTGATATTAAACCCATCACAGGTGGGTGAGGCTAAACCATGGTTGGTGGGTGAGGCTAAACCAATTGCAGATTTGAGAGACGGAACCCATGGTTGGTGCGTGAGGCTAAACCAATAGTAGGTGGGTTAGGCTAAACCCATGGTAGGTAGGTGAGGCTAAGCCCATGGTAGGAGGATGAGGATAAATCCATGGTAGGTTGGTGAGGCTAAACCCATGTTAGTTGGGTGAGGCTAAAACCATGGTAGGTGGGTGAGGCTAAACCCATGGTAGTTGGGTGAGGCTAAAACCATGGTAGGTGGGTGAGGCTAAACCCATGTTAGTTGGGTGAGGCTAAAACCATGGTAGGTGGGTGAGGCTAAACCCATGGTAGTTGGGTGATGCTAAACCCATGGTAGGTGGGTCCAGCTAAACCCATGGTAGGAGGGTGAAGCTAAACCCATGGTAGGTGGGTGTTGCTAAACGCATTTTAGGTTGGTGAGGCGGAACCCATGGTATGTAGGCGAGGGTAAACCCATGGTATGTGGGTGAAGCTAAACCCATTGAAGGTTGGAAAGGCTAAGCCTGTGTTAGGAGGTTGAGGATAAACCCATTGCAGGTGGGTGAGACTAAACCCATGGTAGGTGGGCGAGACTAAACCCATGGTAGGTGGGTGATGCTGAACCCTTGCTAGATGGGTGAAACTAAACCCATGGTAGGTGGGTGAGGCTAAACCCATGGCAGATTGGTGACGGTAAACCCATGGTAAGTGAGTGATACTAAACCGATGGTAGGTTGGTGATGCTAAACCCATGGTAGGTGGGTAATGATAAACCCATGGTAGTTGGGTGAGGCTAAACCCATAGTAGGTGGGTGAGGCTAAACCCATGGTAGGTTGGTGAAACTAAACCCATGGTAGATGGGTGAGACTGAACCCGTTGTAGGTGGTAAAGCTAAACCCATGGTAGATGGGTAAGGCTAAACCCATTGTAGGTGGGTGAGGCTAATCCCGTGGTAGATGGGTAAGGCTAAGCCTACGCTACGATGGTGAGGATAAACCAATCGTAGGTGGGTGAGACTAAACCAATGGTAAGTGGGTAAGGTTAAACATATGGTAAGGGGGTGAGACTAAACCCATGGTATTTAGGTGACACTAAGTCCATGGTAGGTGGGTGAGGCTAAACCCATTTTAGGTGGGTGAGGCTAAACCCATGTAGTTGGTTGAGGGAAAGCCTTGGTTGGAGGGTGAGTATAAACCAATGGTAGGTGGGTAGGCTAAACCCACGGTAGGTGGGTGAGACTAAATCCATGGTAGGTGGGTGAGGGTAAACCAATGGTAAGTGTGTGAGACTAAACCAATGGTAGGTGGGTGATGCTAAGCCTATGGTAGGTGGGTGAGGCTAAACCCATTGTATTTAGGTGAGGCTAAACCCATGGAAGGTGGGTGAGGCTAAACCCACTGTAGGTGGGCGAGCCTAAACCCATGATAGATGGGTAAGACTGAACCCATGGTAGGTGGGTAAAGCTAAACCCATGGTATGTGGGTGAGGGTAAACCCATGGTAGATGGGCGAGGATAATCCCATGGTAGGTGAGTATGGCTAAGCGTATGCTACGAGGGTGAGGATAAACCCCTGGTAGGTGGGTGAGGCTAAACTCATGGTAGTTTATGTGAGGGTAAGCCCATGGTAGGTGGGTGCAGCTAAACCCATGGTAGGTGGGTGAGGTAAAACGCATGGTAGGTTGGTGAGGCTGAACCCATGGTAGGTGGGCGAGGCTAAACCCAGAGGAGGTGGGTGAAGCTAAACCTATGGTAGGTTGGTAAGGTTAAGCCTGTGTTAGGAGGTTGAGGATGAACCCATTGTAGGTGGGTGAGACTAAACCCATGGTAGGTTGGTGAAACTAAACCCATAGTAGATGGGTGAGGATAAATGAATGGTAGGTGGGTGATACTAAACCCATGGTATTTTTAGTGATACTAAGTCCATGGTAGGTTGGTGAGGCTAAACCCATTGCAGGTGGGTGAGGCTAAACCCTTGGAAGGTTCGTGAGGCTAAACCCATGGAAGGTGAGTTAGGCTAAACCCATGGTAGATGGGTGAGACTTAACCCCTGGTAGGTGGTAAAGCTAATCACATGGTAGGTGGGTAAGGCTAAACCCATGGTAGTTGGGTGAGGCTAATTCCATGGTAGATGGGTAAGGCTAATCCTATGCTACGATGGTGAGGATAAACCCATGGTAGGTGGGTGAGGCTTATCCCATAGTAGATGGGAGAGGTTAAATGTATGGTAGGTGGGTGATACTAAACCCATGGTATTTTTAGTGATACTAAGTCCATGGTAGGTTGGTGAGGCTAAACCCATTGTAGGTGGGTGAGGCTGAACCCTTGGAAGGTTCGTGAGGCTAAACCCATGGAAGGTGAGTTAGGCTAAACCCATGGTAGATGGGTGAGACTTAACCCCTGGTAGGTGGTAAAGCTAATCCCATGGTAGGTGGGTAAGGCTAAACCCATGGTAGTTGGGTGAGGCTAATTCCATGGTAGATGGGTATAGCTGAGCCTATGATACGAAGGTGAGGATAAACCCATGGTAGGTAGGTGAGGCTAAACCCATGGTAGGTGGGTGAGACTAAACCCATCGTTGGTGGGTGAAGCTAAACACATTGTATGTGGGTAAGGCTAAACCCATGGTAGGTGGGTGAGGCTAAACCTAAGGCAGATGGGTGAGACAGAACCAATGGTAGGTTGTTGAGGTTAACCCATGGTAGGTGGGTGAGGCTAAACCCATGGTAGGTGGGTGAGGCTAAGCCCATGGTAGGAACTTGAGGATAAACCTATGGTAGGTGGGTGATGCTAAACCCATGGCAGGTGGGTGAGACTAAACCCATGGAAGGTGGGTGAGGGCAAACACATGAAAGGTGTGTGAAGGCAAACCAATGATATGTGTGTGAGACTAAACCCATGGTAGGTGGGTGATGCTAAACCCATTGTAGGTGAGTTAGGCTAAACACAGGGTAGGTGGGTGAGGCTAAACCCATTGTATGTGGGTGATGTTAAACACATGGTAGGTGGGTGAGGCTAAACCAATGGAAGTTGTGTAGGGCAAAAACCATGGTAGGTTGGTGAGGCTAAACCCATGGTAGGTGGGTGAGGCTAAACCTATGGTAGGTGGGTGAGGCTAAACCCATGGTAGGAGTTTGAGGCTAAACCTTTGGTAGGTGGGTGATTCTAAACGCATAGAAGGTTGGTGATGCTAAACCCATGGTATGTGGGTAAGCGTATGCTACGAGGGTGAGGATAAACCCCTGGTAGGTGGGTGAGGCTAAACTCATGGTAGTTGGGTGAGGCTAAGCCCATGGTAGGTGGGTGCAGCTAAACCCATGGTAGGTGGGTGAGGCTAAATGCATGGTAGGTTGGTGAGGCTGAACCCATGGTAGGTGGGCGAGGCTAAACCCATAGGAGGGGCGTGAAGCTAAACCCATGGTAGGTTGATAAGGCTAAGCCTATGTTAGGAGGTTGAGGATAAACCCATGGTAGGTGGGTGAGACTAAACCCATGGTAGGCTGGTGAAACTAAACCCATGGTAGGTGGGTGATGCTGAACCCATGCTAGATGGGTGAAACTAAACCCGTGGAAGGTGGGTGAGGCTAAACCCATGGTAGATTGGTGGTGGTAAACCCATGGTAAGTGAGTGATACTTAACCGATGGTAGGTGGGTGATGCTAAACCCATGGAAGGTGGGTGAGGCTAAACCAATGGTTGGTGGGAGAGGTTAAACCCATTATAGGTGGGTTACGCTAAACCTAAGGAAGGTTGTTGAAACTAAACCCATGGTAGATGGGTGAGACTGAACCCGTTGCAGGTGGTAAAGCTAAACCCGTGGTAGATGGGTAAGGCTAAACCCATGGTAGGTGGGTGATGCTAATCCCATGGTACATGGGTAAGGCTAATCCTATGCTACGATGGTGAGGCTAAACCCATGGTAGGTGGGTGAGGCTTAACCCATAGTAGGAGGGTGAAGTTAAATGTATGGTAGGTGGGTGATACTAAACCCATTGTAGGTGGGTGTGGCTAAACCCTTTCTAGGTTCGTGAGGCTAAACCCATGGAAGGTGAGTTAGGCTAAACCCATGGTAGATGGGTGAGACTTAACCCCTGGTAGGTGGTAAAGCTAAACCCATGGTAGTTGGGTGAGGCTAATTCCATGGTACATGGGTATGGCTGAGCCTATGATACGAAGGTGAGAATAAACCCATGGTAGGTAGGTGAGGCTAAACCCATGGTAGGTGGGTGAAACTAAACCCATCGTTGGTGGGTGAAGCTAAACACTTTGTAGGTGGGAAAGGCTAAACCCATGGTAGGTGGGTGAGGCTAAACCTAAGGCAGATGGGTGAGACTGAACCAATTGCATATAGTTGAGGCTAACCTATGGTAGGTGGGTGAGGCTAAACCCATGGCAGGTGGGTGAGACTAAACCCATGGTAGGTGGGTGATGCAGAACCCATGGTAGGTGGGTGAGACTAAACCCATGGTAAGTGGGTGAGGCTAAACCCACGGTAGGTGCGTGAGACTAAACCCATGGTAGGTGGGTCATGCTAAACCCATTGTAGGTAGGTGAGACTAAACCCATAGTAGGTGGTTGAGGCTAAACCAATGGTAGGCAGGTGAGGCTAAATCCATGGAAGTTGGGTGAGGCTAAACCCATTGTAGGTGGCTGAGACTAAACCCATGGTAGATGGGTGAGACTGAACCCATGGTAGATTGGTGAGGCTAAACAAATGGTAGGTGGGTGAGGCTAAACCCATGGTAGGTGGGAGAGGCTAAGCCCATGGTAGGAGGGTGAGAATAATCCCATGGTAGGTCGGTGAGACTAAACCCATAGTAGGTGGTTGAGGCTAAATCCATGGAAGATGGGTGAGGCTAAACCCAAGGTAGATTGGTGAGGCTAAACCCATGGTAGGTGGGAAAGGCTAAGCCCATGGTAGGATGGTGAAACTAAACCCATGGTAGGTGGGTGAGGGCAAACCCATGGTAGGTGGGTGAGGGAAAACCCATGGTAGGTGTGTGTTGCAACCCCTGAATGGGTTGCAATGATTATGTATATATATAATTATTACCTTTTCATTTAATTTTATATTGCTTATATTTGCGATAATAGCTAACTCGTAAATGTATTGCTTTATATTGTTATTTGACGTAGCTTCCTTTGTTAGGTAGCATGTAGCATATTATGTGCTCAGTTCAAGTCTTGATTGTCTAACTACTGTAATTATCGCTCCTTGCTCGTTACTCTGCCGGCTTCTGAGCTGCAGTTGTCCACGGAGCTATCACGTGATCGAGGGGGGGTGTCCTCACCTCGCCTGAAATATTTAGTCTGCTCTAGACTCTCTTGGAGGTTGGACAGATTGTCTGTCTCATTATTCTTGTTAGTTCTGTAGAACTCTGTTCACAGAACATTGTATAGACTAAGTGATTTTCGACATTGTACTGAGGTTGTGTGTCTCATAGACACTCTGAGTAACTCAAGGTCCTGAGCTGTAGCTTCTCACCTAACTTGTACTGGTATCTGTATCACAGTCGGGGATTTTCTTATGCTGAACTTAGTTTCAGTAGTATGGGAGTTTTGTGACTTTTGTGGAGGATCTGCAGATGGTCCCTACTTAGTGTCGTTATATTATCTCCTTGTTCCTGATTCTGTGTCGCAGTTGCTTGTTATATTGCTATTGGGCTTAGCATTCTTTTTATTGTTCAAGCAGACTGTTCTGGTTGCCAGTCGGTCAAGAAGTTAGTTTATGTGAGGACTTTGTCAGTCACTTGTTTAAGTCTAGTCGAGTCTTGAGACATAGCGAACTACTTAGAGCACTTACACACATACACACTTACTTGTACATATTTGTAATATCTTATTAAATGTTAATGTACCAGACGGTACTTAAGATGTATAAATGTGATATGTGCTTTCAGCACAATAATATTGTACTCAAGAGAAGTGATATTATTTTGATTACTGTGATTAATTTAATTTAATTTGATAATATACCTCTAGACTTAATAAATTTATTAAATTTTAATTTCTCTAGTTAGTAGCCTACCAGTTGTAATCCTGATGCACTATTGAATTATACTGAATTCTAATGGATAATTGGACAAGGATACTGACTACTTGTTACGAAAACCCAGTAACAGGCTGGATGCTAGAAGGGCAGTCCTTTCTAGTATTCACTGGAGATCTCTAAGCTTTTAGAATCGCGTTTTTTGTAACAAAAGTAACAAATGGGGGCCTGTCCGGGAGGCTCTTGATCCAAGGTGTTGGAGAAATTGTCCAGTTTGACATTCTAGTAACTCTATGATCAAAAACTTTGAGTACTTTCCTAATCTGAAGACTTTGAGTTTAGTCTTGTACAACATACCAGGTGGATGTATGTACCTGACTGAGTCTCTTGAATCAAGGAGATGGAAATGCTGTTTATGAGTTCTAGCTCTAAGACAACCAACACTAAAATTCCTATCAGGATTATAGTTTCCCATAATCACTCTCTCGTAGTACACGTATTTTCGTGATGTATGCCAAAGTGAAACAGTTAATTGATACTCTGACTTTGTCTGAGTTGAGTACATTAAAACTTCAGACGTGTTGGCAAGTAGCCAAATATATCGGTGTGACGTATAACAGGAATTACACCGCAGAAACTGTCAGAGCGTTAATTAAAGATATAATATTTCCTGCTCATACAGAGATGTCTGATTATGATTCAGATTCAGAAAGCCTAGTGTCACAATTAGGAAGTATGACTCTATTTGATGAAGTAGAAGAAAGAGCAACTAAGGCAGAAGTGAGCCTAGTGTCTGAGCCTAGTGTAGCTCAGTTCTCGCTCGCTCCTTCCCTCACTGACACAATAGTACAGAGTGTAGCTGTTAGCTTGACTCAGCCTAAAACAAGTACAGTGTATGCTACACCTGTATCTACTTATCCTAGACCAGATATAGACACTCTAGAGACGCCTGAACGAGGTGCCCGACCTAAGGACCGTCCAGAAAGACATGTTAATTTCCCTACTCCTCCATTACCCACTGGTCCTATCTCTCAGGAACAGTTTGAGAGGTTTGAACGCCTCATTATGTTGCAGACTGCACAAATAGAGGCACAGAGGAAATTGAACGAAGAAGATTTCCAGAGAAAATGTTCGTCTGGGAAGACAACAGACTGATAGATCACAGGACACATTTAATGTGCAGAAAGCTGCATCCATGGTTCCTAAGTTTTTTTAAAGTGACTTAGACACCTATTTTGATGTGTTTGAGAACCAGGCTCGTGCTATGAACTGGCCACGTAAGCACTGGGCAACCTTGTTGCATACAGCTTTGACAGGAAGAGCTCAAACTTGTACTGCTGCTTTACCATTTGCCAAGTACATTAGTTATGACGCTGTCAAACAAACTATTCTAGAGACATATAACTTGTTACCTGTAAGTTATCAAAGAGCATTTCGTACGTTACAACGACGACAAGATCAAACTTGTGTAGAATTTGCTCGTGAGAAAAAAAGTTGCTTTTGAGAGATGGTCTAGAGCTGCCAAGTGTAACAACTACAACAGCCTTGTTCAGTTGTTACTACACGAAGAGTTTAACAACTGTATGTCTGCGGACATACAAGAATATCTGATCGATCATACTACCTCGGATATTCTGGAAACTGCAGCATTAGCAGACATTTACGAGATTTCTCACAACCTTGTACGTACTAAAACACAGAGAAACAAGGTAACTAAAAATTGTCCTAGAAGTTGGCAACCTAAATCAGCTGCTCATTGCCGGCCTGATGTATCTGCTACTGTAACTTCTCATACCTTTACCAGGAAAACTCACAATCCTGAATCTGTCTCTGTGGCTAGACAGAAATCTGATATCGAGAAGAAGAAAGTTAAATGTAACTATTGTAACAGAAAAGAACATGCTAGAGAGTATTGCTATAAGTTAGAAAGAGATACGAGAAACAGTCGTGCGGCTGGCGCCCCCACACAACCACACAAGTCGTATCCTCTTCCGAGCAACAAAGGCACCAAAATCCTAGTAATACCTCTGATCCTACTGTTTTAGATAAAGTTACTCAGGACAGATGACTAGAGTCAGAAAGTGTATCTGACGAAAAGATTCGTTCAGCCATGGGTCCTTACTTTTCGAGAGGTAAAGTAGGATTTGATGAATCACATCTAACTGAGATAATTACTTTCAGAGACACTGGCAGTTATCTCACGTTATTAAGAGAAGATGTACTGACCATAACTGACGATACCTATTCCAAGATAGATGTATTGTTAGAAGCCTATGGAGGGGCTGTTATAAAAGTGCCTCTGCACAAAGTTTATATTCAAACAAGCTATTATACTGGCTATATTTCAGTGGGTATATCCAGTGGTGTATTTCCCATCAGGTCAGTGGACTTGTTGATAGGGAACGATATCTTTCATGCTGGTATATGTAAAGAACCACTTGTGATTGATAACAACACTGATGATAATTATGCCATTGAAGCTTGTAGAGAGAAACCTATTTTATTTCCTCTCAGCACAATTACTAGAGCTATGTCAAAGATACAACAACCATCCCTGTCTCCTGTTGAGTTAGTTGATGACAATGATTTGGGGTTGAATATGTTGTTTAGTGACGCTCTGCGCCCAGGATCATTAACACTGACTCCCCCCCTGTCATCAACCTAGTCAGGACACTACTGACGTTAAATTTCTAACTCATGATGATTTAATCAAGGATCAGTTTGTTGATCAGTCACTGGAAAGACTGAGAGATATAGCAGTTTCTGAGAGTGAAGCAAAGGATCTCGATAATTGTTACTATTATAGTAACGGTGTACTGATGGAGAAAAATACATGTAAGTTGTCAGCTGATAGTGTTTCCACCACAGTCAAGCATCTCATAGTGTTACCAGTTACATTTCGTGAACAAGCCATTGATTTTGCTCACACTAGTCCCATAGGAGGACATTTGGGTGTCAAGAAGACACTCGGTAAACTGGCAAAACATTTTACTTGGCCGAAGATGAAGGAAACAGTAGCTGATCATGTGCGACGTTGCCACGTGTGTCAAGTGACAGGCAAGCCAGCGCACTCACCTCCACCTACACCTCTCACTATGAGCTCTAGTAGCAAAGTTCAGTTCATCTGGACTAGACATTGTTCAGATTTGTTCGAAAGATCATACTCAGATGTCCATACTGCATAGCATTCCACAACCACTACTTAAGAGTGGAATGCAGTCTCCTCTACTATGATCGAGCCTCAATGTGCCCTCCTTGTCGGCGCTATCCTGTCTCTACACTGATGTACATAACCACGAGAATGCAGAGATACGATACTGTGTACTGGCCTAGAACTTTTTTTTTATATTTTATTTAAAACAATACAATACATTAAATAGATAAAAGAACACATTATCAGGTCTTACACAGAATTATAAATTTCATTAACAAAGCACACAGACATTTAACTTTGTGCTAACACAAACTGTCCCTCATCGCCAATGCATTTTTTTAAATTAAGTTAACCCTAACACATCTATAATGCATATCCAAAAGTATGAATCTTACGACACGTAAGAATATGAAGCATAAAACACAATGATACATCTGTTCCCTAAACTTGTAATGGTAAAGGATATAACTGCCTCACGGCTTACAAAACAAACTGCAAGTGCAATAAGTACATTATGTAAATATAGAACAGTTTGATTTCTAACATTGGTTAGAAAGTATTTCCTATAGTCAAATTACATTAACAAGATCCGTCCACATCATAATCACACGACAAACGGTGCTGTACAATATAATGGTAATACACCTACACACAAAGTATTGACGATGGTTTTATACTCAGACACAACACATTATACATTATTAAAGAACATGTCTAACTTGGTGTATATACAAATGGCAAGCACACATGGGTAAGTATATAGACTGCATAATAACGTGTTAAAAAACCAACACACACAATAACACACACACACAAGCACACTCATACACGTCAACATAGACATAGGTATTAATGGATCGACGACGAAAACATCCAATTACATGCAATATCATATATTACATGTAATAGGAAAACACGTCTATACAAATACCAATGATTGGTATACAAGAATAAAAAGAGCATCACATTGGAGACATACATACAACATTGGAGACATATATACAACATTAGAGACATACATACAATTAAACGCAGCTGACCAGCCCGTAAGATTACCCACTGAACAAACACAAATTATCTCAAATCCTTTAACTCTAACGCTCTGTATGCAGACGGGAAATCTTTCTCCCATCTCCCCTCATATACTAACTGATTTCGACACTTAGTTCTAAGAATTGTTCCCGCTAAAACCCGGATTCTGCTATTACCTTCAACATGTCTCATAGCCCATGACACATATATATAATCGGCTACGACATACGACACTGCACGTTGTACACAGATGTCAACCCCACCCACATCAAAACTCAACGCCCTAATTACAGACAATCCTCCCCCCCCCCTACCATTCGTAAAACCCTGCTTAACCACGCACGTACTATACCTAAATTTTCACAGAAATACACAACGTGAAACGCTGATTCGTCCTCCCCGCACACTGAACAACTCCGGTCCTCCTCTACACGCCGATTAGACAACACCACCTTGGACGGCAGAATCCCGTGCAAAAATTTAAAAACCACTTCGCGTACTCGAGGAAGGAGATGTAACTGATGAACTCGCTTCCATATATCACACCACGCGTACATGGGGAACATTCCTTGAACTCTCACCTCAACTTTCACCATACCCACTCTTTCCAAAGTACTCAATTTAACGCTCCGCACGTCTCGCATGCACAGTAACACACGTAGCATCGTATCGCACTTGATTACATCTGCCCGTCTCCACCACCTGCGCAGGTCACGATACATTTCTGTTAAACCACCATGCCTGCCACCCAGTCGGAGAAAACGACGTTTCACATAACAAGCAATGACTCGGTCTCTTAAAGGAACAAGACCTAACCCTCCTTGACGCATTGGTGTCTCTACCACCGCTCTTGTGAGCCAGTCGCACCCTGAACCCCACAGAAATCTATAAACTCTATTTAAAAGATGTTTGATATCCCCCTTTATTAGTGGATACAGCGCAGCAACGTGCCAAACTTTACTATAAAGAAGAACATTAATTACTATCGCTCGCTGGTGTAGGGTTAAATGTCGTGGCCTTAGACTATTTAAACGCCTCAAAACATTATTTACCACCCTCCCCGAATTAAATGCCCTCGTCTCATCAACCTCTCTCATATACTGTATACCACATATAGTAACACAGTCAACCACCGTCCACGTCTCTAAACCTACCTCCTCTCTCGCCCAATCTCCCAACTTCATAATCTTTGATTTTTCTTTGTTAACTCGCATTCCTGTTGCTCTACCAAATATATCTACAAATCTTCCTACACAACTCAACTGCTCCCTCGTACGTACTAGGACAGTTGTATCATCTACATAACCTACAATGGCAGGTCGATCACTACTCGAACCCCACGACGAATCTACACCCCGCCCACAAACTGTCCAATAAAAAGGGTCCTGCATGCAAGCAAAGAGCATTTGAGACATAGGGCATCCCTGTCGAATGCCTCTATTCAATTTGACTAAGTCTCCTAACTTCCCATTAATTTGTACTCTAAACCCAGCACCATTATACAAAGAGCAGGCCCACATGATGATCTCATTACCAAAACCCTGCCATCTCATAAACTTCCACAGCACATCCCTTTCTACACTATCAAAAGCAGCTTGCCAGTCTAAAGCCAAAACACCACCCCCGCCCCTCGTTCCGCATTCCTCGACAAACTCCCTGATATGCCCACGACCATCATACATTGTCCTACCTGGCACGCCTAACTGACCCTTATGTATTACCTTGTCAAACACTTTCTTAATCCTATTCATTAAAATTTTTGCATATAATTTATAATCACTACACATTAGTGATATTGGTCGGTAATCCTTGAGTGATACGGGTATGTCACATTTTTTAACTAATACCAAAACCGCCGTACTCTGAGACATACCTAAACGACCCCCCTCCTTCATCGCATTGAGTAAACGTACCAGAAAAGTCCGTATGACTTCCCAATGTTGAATATAAAATTCACATGGAATGCCATCAATACCTGGCGCCTTACCCTTGCACATTCCCTGCAAAGCCTCCCACACCTCAGCTTCAGTTATAGGCCCACCCATGAGAAAGCGATCATTATCATTCAACTCACATCGTACATTCTGCCCCAATTCCCGTATTGCATCCACGCTTACTTCTTTATTTAGCATTTTGATATTAAACCATTTATCAACGTAATAGCTTATTCCTTCAGTTGTTGTTACAACCTGACCCTCACTATACCCTTCAACGCCATCCTGAACCACTAAACTCACGATTTCGGTCGCCTTCCTCCTTTGTGTCTGACTACGTAAGACACAAGCGGACGGCTTATCACCCCACACAGCCTCCTCAGCTCCACTCGAAATACGCGCCCCATCAAAAACCGTATTTTTCAGCTTCTGGATGTGGTCTTTTAGATTGTCAATCTCGTCCACAGGGTAAATTCCAGATACCTCCCCTTGTGCATAACAGTGCTGTAAAGAACCCTCCAGGTACCTCAAAAATCCATACTCCAATCGAGAGGCCTCCTTACCCCGATGTACATAAAAATCCTTAATGCGAGGCTTCATAACCTCGTCCCATTGTCGCACTAAATCACTACCTTCCAAGGAGTCTACTCCCATAGACGTCCATAAGTGCGTGAAGAGTGTCTTATCTTCATCACTTTGAAGTAAACGAGTATTTAACTTCCAATATCCTTTAAAACGAGTCGGGAGACCTCTCCAGTCGAGCTCTACGAGAACACCTCGATGGTCGGAGAAATACACATCTAACACACGCTCTTTGGTTACAACTACGCGCCGAGACACATATACCCTGTCTAAGCGCGCAGCATAGTCCTTACGCACGAAAGTGTGCTCAATCCCTAAGTCACTGCTTCCACTTACATCCACCAACCCCAGCCCAGACAACAAATCACCCAAAATAATCGAACAATAACCCGCTCCCCTCGGTTCTACGTCTTTACGGCGCACCACACAGTTCCAGTCGCCACCAACTACTGTTATATCAGGCAGAGATCTCAAATAGTACACAAGAACGTCGTTAACAAAAGTATTTTTAATATTAACATCATATTCAGCTGGCCCATATACTCCTACAAAACCCACCCGTTGAGTACCCCACTCACCTATGACGCGTACCACGCGACCCCCCCCCTTCCTCCCAATGTTTCATCACGAACGGGCTGGTCGCTTTTATTAACACAGCCACACCACCTTTCAAACGACTCGAGTGAGCCATATAAACATCATAACCATCTATCGCAAACGAACTTCCAACTTTATGGTTATGTTCTTGCACGAAACACACATCTACTACAATGCGATGCAACCACTCATGTACCTGCACTTGCCTTCTGTTATTTTTCATACCATTAACATTTATGGTTATACACCTAACTTTGCTAACGGTGGCTTTCCTCGAGGGACCACCACACCCCTTTTCCCTTTATGTTGACTAACGCCAAAGGCGCCACCTTTACCTTGTACATTCTTTGTTATATTACTCGCTGTCCTGGAACCACGCGACGCCCCACCCGTGACTTCCGACCACGTCTTCTTCCCTGAGCGCTGTCCAGGGGTCAAGACATCGTCGGAGTCGGGCGGGGTAGCCGCACGCTTCCTAGAAACGGCATCCTCAACTTTATCAGGACCTGTAATGTTCTCCTTGTGAACTTCTACCGCAACAGTATGAACTCTCGGACCTTCTACCTC
Source organism: Cherax quadricarinatus (assembly GCF_038502225.1). Lineage (NCBI taxonomy): Eukaryota > Metazoa > Arthropoda > Malacostraca > Decapoda > Parastacidae > Cherax > Cherax quadricarinatus. The sequence continues at coordinate 152,012 of NW_027195088.1, forward strand.
ACTCACGTTAATTAACTGATCGACGTCCTTTAACTGTGGTCTCTCCTCATCTGAACACTCCAACGCAGGCACACACGGCACAGAATCATACTCCTGCGAAGCTAAAAGGTCGCTCAATGTCGATACAATGTTAGCGTCCATGTCAGCATCCTCTCTTGCTTGAGGGCTCTCACGTCCACCATATTCTACCACATCGTGGTTGACCGTACCAGGTAGAGTCACGCAGGATGACTCCACGGGCATGGCCCGATCCACCTCATCACTCCACGATTTCAGGCGCGGTAAGTCCTCGATTACTTCATCTGCCAAATTCCGTCGAGGAGCCTCACCATCCGGACGATGACCACTTCCTGAGGGCGGCTGGCGCTTGACGCATTGTGCAGCAATGTGGTCCAATGCTCCGCAAAGGCGACAAGTTCGTCTCTGACCAGGATACGTAACGTACACCTGGGTACGGAACTCCTCTAGGTTTATGTACGAAGGTATTGGTTGGCGCAGGGACATTTTTAACGTAAACGACCCTTCCTGTAAACCAGCAAAGCGGCCATCAGACCACCGACACATAGTAACCTGGTGGATCATCCCATAGTATTTGAAGGCGTCACGTATGTCAACTTCGTTAGCCTCAAAAGGCACGTTTCGCACACGTACCCATGTATAGTAATGTGAAACGTCGTGCAACTTAACTGTGACTGCTGGGGTTACTTGCTTGCTAACATCCTGATACTGGTTGACAATCTGCTCGTAGGTCTTGGTATCGCAAAACTTGACGAATATCCGTGATAGTCCATTTAAGGCAACGCCACACAGGAATTCACGCTGGATGCCATATACATCGCAGATGATCATCGGCACCAACACATTAATCGATGAGCTGGGGATCGTGCCCTTTATAAGGTCAATACACACAGTATTAACTCTTCTTCGATAACCCGTCGCCATTGTTGTTGTCGTCTCAAAGCTCCTCCACCAGGTGTCGGGACTGAGGAGAGACAGCTGACGACCGCTCAGCACAGCATCTGAGCAGGGAATGTTCATCAGGTCAGTGGACTTGTTGATTGGGAACGATATCCTTCATGCTGGTATATGTAAAGAACCACTTGTGATTGATAACAACACTGATGATAATTATGCCATTGAAGCTTGTAGAGAGAAACCTATTTTATTTCCTCTCAGCACAATTACTAGAGCTATGTCAAAGATACAACAACCATCCCTGTCTCCTGTTGAGTTAGTTGATGACAATGATTTGGGGTTGAATATGTTGTTTAGTGACGCTCTGCGCCCAGGATCATTAACACTGACTCCCCCCCGGTCATCAACCTAGTAGGACACTACTGACGTTAAATTTCTAACTCATGATGATTTAATCAAGGATCAGTTTGTTGATCAGTCACTGGAAAGACTGAGAGATATAGCAGTTTCTGAGAGTGAAGCAAAGGATCTCGATAATTGTTACTATTATAGTAACGGTGTACTGATGGAGAAAAATACATGTAAGTTGTCAGCTGATAGTGTTTCCACCACAGTCAAGCATCTCGTAGTGTTACCAGTTACATTTCGTGAACAAGCCATTGATTTTGCTCACACTAGTCCCATAGGAGGACATTTGGGTGTCAAGAAGACACTCGGTAAACTGGCAAAACATTTTACTTGGCCGAAGATGAAGGAAACAGTAGCTGATCATGTGCGACGTTGCCACGTGTGTCAAGTGACAGGCAAGCCAGCGCACTCACCTCCACCTACACCTCTCACTATGAGCTCTAGTAGCAAAGTTCAGTTCATCTGGACTAGACATTGTTCAGATTTGTTCAAAAGATCATACTCAGATGTCCATACTGCATAGCATTCCACAACCACTACTTAAGAGTGGAATGCAGTCTCCTCTACTATGATCGAGCCTCAATGTGCCCTCCTTGTCAGCGCTATCCTGTCTCTACACTGATGTACATAACCACGAGAATGCAGAGATACAATACTGTGTACTGCCCTAGAACTAGGGGCATAACTTATAGTGAAACTGACACTGTTAAACTATAGAAGTGCTTGGCATGGGAGTGACTCTGATTAATTTTTATATTATATTGTTAGTAATGTAACCTGAGTAATCAGTAATAATGTGAAAGACCTTAATGCAACTCCTAGTGCGACCGTCTGTCGTGTTGGGGGGATGTTGCAACCCCTGAATGGGTTGCAATGATTATTTTTTTTATATTTTATTTAAAACTCAGGTACAAAAATATATGGGTACATAATCAATATGTAACAAGATACAGGCAGTGAACAATAATCAACTGTGACTAGACAGTACTGAAGAAGCACATATATAATGACAGAACTGGCTGCTGCACACAAATCAAACACCGCTTGTACGTACTGTGCTTCACCTGAAAAGGTGGTCATAAAAAAAAAAAAAAAAAAAAAAATACCCAGTAAAGCTTACACTCCCCCCCCCCATGAAAACGTGCCACTTTCACCTTAGATACACAGTGACAAATCTCTTATACATACACATTTGTAAAAGCATTAAAAACTTCAATGACAATATATATATATATATAAACACAATCCAGCCAGCTAAACGGCTGACACTATAATACAAGGAATGTCTGAACCTGATGGCTCACATCCACCATAGAACACAATCCACCCTACCCTCATATACCCTATGGTAATAATTAATATCGTGCACGGTGGTGGGTTTAAGACACTACCGCTGACACTTCAACCCCCCCCCCCCACATGCCTAGTAACTGTGTCTGCCGTCACCACTCATAACCACCAACAGTCCTTGATAGTAATTAGCATCTTATAATATATCACCCTAAAAACACGCTACACACATAAACCTACCACAATAATAAATAAATTTACACATTATTCCCTCCAGCAGACAGATTATTTACACTGCCGGAGATAATCTATACATCACATCCTACAGAGAATGGACAACATTAGACATCTAAAATAATATGACATGTGTATCACATGACCTGCTATTGCAGAGATAACTTAAACTCCTACCCCCCCCTCCCCCAAGTGAAAAACTGACCAGTTTCACCTGGCTATACACAAGATCAAAACTCATTCACTTGAACATATAGAATGAAAATGTGAAAAAAACCTCTGTAACAATATATAAGCAAAAACACCCCAGGCAAGATCTTACATTATATACAATACCAAAACGTTCCACTAGTTAAAAAACAGGTATGAAACCTCATTATTATGACAAGTTACATTGCTCATATATAGGTAGACGTATAATTACAGGTTAAAATATGCTTATATACTAACATGCTTATGTACATCCTTACAAAACATGAAGGAATCCTTAGATAAATTATAATCATCGGTGTTCACAATAACACCAAGACACATTACATTGAATATCACATTGAATATCACCTCAACATCCTTTCCTCACACAATTCCACACACACTCACACAATCGTCCTCTGCAACACCCCCCCCCCTGGGAAGGCCAGCCCGTTCATTCCCCTGACCGCTTATAAAGACCATAAATCCCTCAAAAGAAAGTCCCTGTAGCCCTCCGAGAAATCCCTCTCCCACCTCCTACCACATATTTCCCTGTTGCGACACTTTGTTCTATAAAAGGATGCTGCTATGACCATCCTACGTTGCTCCGCCCCTTTGTCTCTCATTGCCCATGATATATACACAAAATCAACCATTAATAAGCCACTGCCCTTTGAACCTTTACCCCAACCCCACCTACATCTAAACTGAGCGCTCTCAAAACCGACAACCCTTTCCCCCCCACATACCGGATTACTTTCCCTAACCATTCCCGCACAATCCCTAGGCTTTCACAAAAATAAACTACATGAAAAGCTGATTCATCTACCCCACAAACCTGACACACCCCACCCTCCCTTATTCACCTATTTCGTAAAACAACCCCAGACGGCAATATTCCTTGAAGAAACCTATACATTACCCCCCTCACGCGTGGCCGGATGCGTAACCCTTTTAATCGACCCCAAATGTCTTCCCATGCATACATCGGGTACACTCCTTCCATTGCCACTACCACCCTACGCCATATCTTCCTCTCCATGGACCCTACCCGCATGTTTCTCGGCTCTCTGACCATCATCAATAGACGCAACAACTCCTCACCATCTCTCAAATCTTGTCCCTTCCACCATCTCCGAAGATCTCCCTGCAGCATCCCCAACCCTCCACTCCCTTCCCCCCGAGCCCTTAGCAACCCATGTTTCACATATACACACTTCAACCTTCTTTCCAAATGAATTAACCCCAACCCTCCCAACGCCACCGGAAGTGTTACCACCTCCCTTTTCAACCAATCGCATCCCGAACCCCAGATAAAACGGAAAACTCTGCTCAACAATCTCCGGACATCCCCATACACCAAAGGGTACAAAGCTGCCACATGCCATATTTTACTGTACAAAGGCACATTGACCAAAATGACCCTCTGGTGTAGCGTAAGATGTGTCGGCCTCAATCCTGACAATCTTCCCAATACCCTGTCTACCACACCCTTTGAATTATTCTCCCTCGCCATCTGAGCATTACCCATATACACAACTCCACAAATTTTCACCCGGTCCACGACACTCCACCTCACCCCCCACCCCCGACCTCCTGCCCATCCCATTCACCCAATCTCATGAGCTTTGATTTAAGCACATTCACTGCCATACCTGTTGCCATCCCAAAAACATCTATAACTGTCTCCAGACCCTCCAATCCCTCCCTCCCACTCACTAGGACAGTTGTGTCATCAACGTAACCTATGATACTGGGACTCCCACCTCGTATGTCCTCCCTTACTCCCTCCTGTATGCACCTTTCCATTGCCCTATAAAACGGATTCTGTAAACATGCAAATAATATTTGTGACAACGGGCAACCTTGCCTCAATCCCCTGCCCATTTTCACATGCAACCCCACCCTCCCATTTATCTGTACACACATCCCAGCTCCCCGATATAAAGTACGTGCCCAATTCACAATGTCCTCCCCGAACCCCTGCCACTCCATGATTCTCCACAGAGCCTCCCTCTCGACACTGTCATATGCCGTTCTCCAATCCAACGCCAATACCCCACGTTCCCCCTCTTGTGGACCCTCAATAAACCTTCTAATAACCCCATGCCCCTCATACATTGATCTCCCCGGAATCCCATATTGACCCCTCACTATTACCTTTCCAATGACCTTTTTTATACGATTTCCCAAAATTTTTGCAAATAGTTTGTAGTCTGCACACATGAGTGATATCATCCGGTAATCTCTCACTGTGCACTGACTTTCACCCTTTGGCACCAAAACTACTAGCGCTGTCGCCTGCAAAGGTCCCAACGCACCCCTCTCTTTTATGATATTAAATAATTGCACCAAAAAATCTTTTAATACTCTCCAATGCTGTATGTAAAACTCAGCAGGCAGCCTATCTATCCCTGGTGCCTTACCCCTGCTCATACTCATTAAAGCCGTCCACACCTCTTCCTTCACAATAGGCCCCTGTAACTGTTCCCTGTCGTCCCTGTCCAGCACACTCCACACCCATCCCCCTGTCTCTCTTAAAGCCCCCTCTCTCACACCCACACTCCTCATATGTGCACTAAGCCAAGAATCAACATACCCTCCCATCCCCTCCGTCGTCACCAAATCTTGTCCCTCCCTATACCCCTCGATGTCCTCAAGAACTCTCAAACCCACCACTTCCATTGCAACACGCCGGAGCCCCTGCCCTCGCAGGACACACGCCGATGGTCTATTACCCCACATGACCTCCTCCAACCCCCCTAAAACCCTTGCCGCATCAAACCTCTCATTTTGCACTTCCATTAGGCGTTCCTTCACTCCCTCTATGTCAGCCACAGGGGCTCCCATCCCCCCCTTCCTCTCTCATAATACTCCCTTAACTGCCCCTCAAGATACCTAATAAGCCCATAAGCCAACTGATTCTCGTGCCTTCCCTGTCGGACATAGAACTCTCGAATCCTCGTCTTCGCCGTCACATCCCACCATCTCAACACATCCCCATTGACTTCCATCCCTTCCCATAAGCCTTTCCACCATTGTGCAAATAGGACCCTCCCCTCAACATCTTGAAGCAACCGAACATTCAATTTCCAATAACTCTTATACCTGTTCGGCCGACCCTCCCATCCCAAATCCACCAAAACACCTCTGTGATCAGAAAAAAAGACATCCAAAACCCTTACACTCCGCACCACTGCTTTCCTTGTCACGTATATCCTGTCCAGCTGTGCAGCATACCCCTGCCTCACAAAGGTGTGCTGCACCTCCCACGCCGCCCCCCCTCCACATCCACCAACCCCACCCCGGTTAACAGGTCCCTCAGAACGCCAGAACAATATCCTGCTCCCCTAGGTTCCACATCCTTGCGGCGTATAATGCAATTCCAGTCCCCTCCCACCACAGCTAATGCTGGAAGCGACCTTAAGTGATACACCAACACTTCACGTACAAACTCATTCTTCACTCGACTGTCCCCCTCCGCCAGACCATAAACACACACAAAAGACATCTTATCTCTTCCCCATGTCCCATCCACTCTTATAACCCTCCCCTCACCCCCCTCCTCACAATGATGTACAGTAAACGGGCTAGCCTCCCTCACCAAAATAGCCACTCCTCCTTTCAATCTCGTTGAGTGTGCCGCATATACAGTATACCCCTCAATCATCAACATACAACCCGGCTTGTGGTTGTGCTCTTGCACAAACACTACATCTACACCATACCTAATGAGCATCTCATGAAACCATTCACACTTCCTAGAATTTTTCAGACCATTAACATTTATAGAGAGACTCTTGAATTTGTCAATGGAGGTTTTCCTTTACGTATTGCACCACCTTTATCCCCCTTCCCCTTTATACGCCCTTGATCTTCGATCACCATTCTGTGATCTGCTTTCACATGCCCCTTGCCCCTGGACCCCCCAGGTCCATGCTCAACCACTTCAGCCCAAACCTTTTTGCCCGAACGCTGTGCCGGAGTGAGCACATCCACATCGTCCACGTCCGAGGGCACTGCCGCTCTCTTCCGTGACACTCGAGCCTTTCTCCCCGCCTCCACCCGGAAGCCATCCCCGTGCACTTCCGCCACCACCGTGCCAATTTGCAAAACAGCCTCAACCTGGGTCTCTGACATGCCTCCCCCCCTCTCACCACCTGGAACCCCAGCAGCATCCAGGGCACCCACAAGCCCCTCAACTCTGACCTCTCCTGGAGTCCCTAACAGGTCGTGGAGGACTGAATCAATGGTAGCCTCCACGGCTCTGTCCTCACCCAGTGACACCATATCTTTGGTCTCCGGTGCCTGCCCGGCAGTGCATGTCTCTCTCGGAAGAGTTACACACTCTTCCTCCCTCAAGGCCTCCTCGACCTCCACACTCCAAGCCTTGTTCAAGGAAACCGACTCAGGTCGTGCCAAATTCAACGTCTCAAGGTCCTCTGATGCCTCCTTATGCTGCTCCTTCGCCTGTGTACCCTGTTGTTTAACACACTGTGCAGCAATGTGATCATAGGCACCGCATAATCGACAGGTACGTTGTTGCCCTGCGTAAGTCACCATTACTTGAGTCCTGAAGTCTTCTAGGAAAATATAGGAAGGAATAGGATGCCTCAATGTCATTTTTAAGGAAAAACTTCCTTCAGGCATCCCAGAATACGATCCTTCCTTCCATTTCCCCAATGTCGCCATATGAACAGTCGCAAACTTCTCGAAGATGGCACGTAGGTCTGCCTCATTAGCCTCAAAGGGTACATTTCTGATCTTCACCCACATATAATGGCGGGACACATCATGTAGCCTTACCGTCACTGCAGGATTCACTGGTACACAAAGATCTTGGAACCTGGCGACTATGTCCTCGTATACACTTGCATTGAGAAATTTCACAAAGATTCTATATGCCCCGTTCAAGGCTACACCATACAGCTTTTCGTTGGCAATGCTGTATGTGTCCCTGATGATGGCAGGTAATAAAACTTGAACTGAGTGGGCATGCACAGCCCCATGCACCACTTCTATGCCAACAGTGTTTACCCTTCTTCTTGCCTGCTGCGCCATTTTGAGAAAACCAAGTTGTCACCGGCTGACAGCAGGGGGCAGGCTCAGCTCACGTCAGCTCGTCCCAGAGGTTGAGCGACGAATATGCAATGATTATTATGTATATATATAATTATTACCTTTTCATTTAATTTTATATTGCTTATATTTGCGATAATAGCTAACTCGTAAATGTATTGCTTTATATTGTTATTTGACGTAGCTTCCTTTGTTAGGTAGGATGTAACATATTATGTGCTCAGTTCAAGTCTTGATTTTCTAACTACTGTAATTATCGCTCCTTGCTCGTTACTCTGCAGGCTTCTGAGCTGCAGTTGTCCACGGAGCTATCACGTGATCGCGGGGGGGGGGTGTCCTCACCTCGCCTGAAATATTTAGTCTGCTCTAGACTCTCTTGGAGGTTGGACAGATTGTCTGTCTCATTATTCTTGTTAGTTCTGTAGTACTCTGTTCACAGAACATTGTATACACTAAGTGATTTTCGACGTTGTACTGACGTTGTGTGTCTCATAGACACTCTGAGTAACTCAAGGTCCTGAGCTGTAGCTTCTCACCTAACTTGTACTGGTATCTGTGTATTATCACAGTCGGGGATTTTCTTATGCTGAACTTAGATTCAGTAGTATGGGAGTTTTGCGACTTTTGTGGAGGATCTGCAGATGGTCCCTACTTAGTGTCGTTATATTATCTCCTTGTTCCTGATTCTGTGTCGCAGTTGCTTGTTATATTGCTATTGGGTTTAGCATTCTTTTTATTGTTCAAGCAGACTGTTCTGGTTGCCAGTCTGTCAAGAAGTTAGTTTATGTGAGGACTTTGTCAGTCACTTGTTTAAGTCTAGTCGAGTCTTGAGACATAGCGAACTACTTAGAGCACTTACACACATACACACTTACTTGTACATATTTGTAATATCTTATTAAATGTTAATGTACCAGACGGTACTTAAGAATTATAAATGTGATATGAGCTTTCAGCACAATAATATTGTACTCAAGAGAAGTGATATAATTTTGATTACTGTGATTAATTTAATTTAATTTAATTTGATAATATACCTCTAGACTTAATAAATTTATTAAATTTTAATTTCTCTAGTTAGTAGCCTACCAGTTGTAATCCTGAAGCACTATTGAATTATACTGAATTCTAATGGATAATTGGACAAGGATACTGACTACTTGTTACGAAAACCCAGTAACAGGCTGGATGCTAGAAGGGCAGTCCTTTCTAGTATTCACTGGAGATCTCTAAGCTTTTAGAATCGCGTTTTTTGTAACAGTGTGTTAGACTAAACCCATGGTAGGTGGGTGAGGCTAAACCCATTGTAGGTGGGTGAGGCTATACCCATGATATGTGGGTGAGGCTAAACCCATGGTAGGTGGGTGATGATAAACCCATGGTAGGTGGGCGAGGCTAAACCCATGGTAGGTTGGTGAGACTAAACCCATGGTAGGTGAGTGAGGGCAAACCCATGGTAGGTGTGTGAGACTAAACATGTGGTAAGTGGGTGATGCTAAATCTTTGGTAGGTTGGTGAGGCCATACCCATCGTTGGTGGGTGAGGATAAAACCATGGTAGATTTGATGAGACTGAACCCATGTTAGGTATCTGAGGCTAAAGCTATGGTAGTTGGGTGAGGCTAAACCCATGTTAGATGGGTGAGGCTAAGCCCATGGTAGGAGGGTGAGGATAAACCCATGGTATTTGGGTTAGGCTAAACCCTTGGTACGTGGGTGAGACTAAACCCATTGTAGGTGGGTGAAGGCAAACCCATGGTAGGTGTGTTAGACTAAACCAAAGGTAGGTGGGTGATGCTAAACCCTTGGTAAGTGGGTGAGGCTAAACCCATGGTATGTGAGTGAGGCTAAACCCATGGTAGGTGGGTGAGACTGAAGCCATTGTAGGTGGGCGAGGCTAAACCAATGGTAGAAGGGTGAGACTGAACCCATCGTAGGTGGGTAAAGTTAAACCCATGGTAGGTGGGTGAGGCTAAACCCATTGTAGGTGGGTGAGGCTTAACCCATGGTAGGTTGGTCAGGCTAAACCCATGGTAGGTGGGTGAGGCTAAACCCATGGTAGGTGGGTGAGGCTAAACCCATGGTAGGTGGGTGAGGCTAAACCCATGGTAGGTGGATTAGGCTAAACCCATGATAAGTAGGTGAGGCTAAACCCATGTTAGGTGGGTGAGGCTAAACCCATGATAAGTGGGTGAGGCTAAACCCATGGTAGGTGGATTAGGCTAAACCCATGATAAGTAGGTGAGGCTAAACCCATGGTAGGTGGATTAGGCTAAACCCATGATAAGTGGGTGAGGCTAAACCCATGGTAAGTGGGTGAGGCTAAACCCGTGGTAGGTGGGTGAGGCTAAACCCATGGTATGCTTCAATATTACATTGCGGTCGTTTCCTTTAATAGCTAAATTGGAAATGAACATCCTCGTATTATTAAGGCTTATTCTTATTGTTTATGTAACGTGGCGACGATAAGTTAAATTGAAGGTATAGTAACATGCCTGCTTCTCTGTGTACCTGTGTACGGTTAACGTGTGGTGTTCGATGGTTATACGACCCTTACCTCCCACCTTTGTTCAACTTTTATTTTTATATTTTTATTTAGAAACACAGTATACATTATACATGTTGTGATATATAATGACTTAACAAGAAAAAGCAAGCAACAATATAAGAAAACCTAGAACTTAACAGAGGACAACCTACACCTGAACATTCCTCAACCAATAGATTAGCTACAACATAAAACTGGCTCTCTTATTCATAGCTTGTATAAAACTTTATATACTAAAAATTTATTATACATTAATGCGTTTTACTCACAATTGTGTTGTATAGTAATATTTTATGTACATAGACATTCGAAGACTAAAATCCCCAATACAATATTTTCGAGGAGAGACTAATATCCCCCTCCCACACTAAATATACCCTAACAAACACATCTTATGAAACATTGCATACACTAGAATAAATGATAAATTATAAGAAAAAAAAATTCTGTGATATATGCCTCCTCTCAACACACACAAGGTACACAGTATGAACAGTTTGAAAAATATCCCCTTAATCCGTATGTGTATGTATATTCCTACCTCATTAACCTCCAATCAGAGATGAGCACTTAATAGGGCAACGTTCAATGCCGTCTCCTATAACATTCTAACATTAACCTCCAATCAGAGATGAGCACTTAATAGGGCAACGTTCAATGCCGTCCCTTATAATATTCTAACATTACAACAGTATGAACAAGTCTCCTATAACATTCTAACATTAACTTCCAATCAGAGATGAGCACTTAATAGGGCAACGTTCAATGCCGTCCCTTATAATATTCTAACGTTAACCTCCAATTAGAGATGAGCACTTAATAGGGCAACGTTCAATGCCGTCCCCTATAACATTCTAACATTAACCTCCAATCAGAGATGAGCACTTAACAGGGCAACGTTCAATGCCGTCTCCTATAACATTCTAACATTAACTTCCAATCAGAGATGAGCACTTAATAGGGCAACGTTCAATGCTGACATCAACCTCTCCTATAACGTCTCCTTCTAACATTAACCTCCAATCAGAGATGAGCACTTAATAGGGCAACGTTCAATGCCATCTCCTATAACATTCCAACATTAACCTCCAATCAGAGATGAGCACTTAATAGGGCAACGTTCAATGCCATCTCCTATAACATTCTAACACTGACAAGGTTGACATGAACAGTAAGTACATGATCTTGGTGCACGCAGGCACCTCGCCCTTACTACAGTAGTAAAGTAGAATAAGAATCAGACATTAGTCTCTGGGGCAACGAAACAAAAAACCCGCTTCTTTTACAACACAAAAAATTGTGTGCACATTATTACCAAAATATCTACAAAACATGGATCGGTGAATGAGAATCGATTGACCACTGCCAAAACCCAGAACTATTCACTCAGGAAAGACTATGTCGATCGACAGAAGCTATACCTTGGCTTCCTGTGCCATGCAACGTCTATAATATCTTTTCATACTGAAACCCCCTGTGAACTATGAAAGAATACAAACATCTAGTCTTGAGGACATCTGGCTTAATCCTCATCTTAGGAACATAATGCAAATGTTGTCTCACATACACGACTGTAGCAGCCACCATCACCGCACTTCCTTACTGCATTCATCCCCAATTACTCATCACTCACTTCCTGAAGCCAATCCCTTGCCGTCCTTCCCCGGCACCATCCGTAGCAGTCGTGCAACCGTCAATCCCCGATAACTTTCCGAAAAAAGAGAAACCCACTGGCCCCCATATAAGCTCCTATTCCTACCCACCAACCTGCAAAAACTGCCTACTAAAGCGTTGATTCTGACATTACCCCCCACCTCCCTCAAGAAACATAGAAAAAATAAACCATTATTTACCTTAACGCCTTCACTATTTCACGAGACACTCCTCCCACGTCTAAAAGTAAAGCCCTGAGGAACCCCCTACCCCCCAGTAACACAAAAACACCCGTTAACCACACCAGTACATTTTCCAAAAAAAGGACAAAAAAACACCACATGGAAGGCATTTTCCACGTCACCACATTGTGCACATGACGCCTCACTCACATATCCCATATGCCTCAACACCTCTTTGGACGCCAGTGTACCCATAAAGAATCTGTACACCACTTCTCGCACCCTTGCAGGAATTCTTAGCTTTCAAAATTCCCCCATATTACCTCCCATTCATATGTGGGGAAGACAGCCACCCCTTGCAGCGTCTCCCGACGATACTCAACTCCCCCCAGCCTCCCTATGCACAATTGCCGCACATCTCGAACCCTTAACATATACTGCAACATATATCCTCACACACTTTCAGGCCCTTCCCACTCCACCAACAACAAACGTCCGTCATCACCTCCCCTACACGCCGCCCCCTGACCCCCCTCCCTTTGAGGAATCGCATCTTGACATAAATTGCCCTCACCCTAGGCCCCAATGCCAACAAACCCAATTCCCCCCGACGCACCCCAGCCATTACTACGTCACGTCCCAACCACGCTCTCCCATAATCCCATATGTACCTTAACGCCCTCCTCTGGATGTCTATTACATCACAATCCCTCAAGGGATATTCTGCCACCACCCCCCAAACCATACTGTATACCAACGAATTCACGACCACTGCCCTTTGATGCAAGGTAACATCTCTGGCCCAAAGGCCACATAGCCTACCTACTGCCCTGTCCCTAACTGCCTCTGAATTAAGCCTTCTACTGTCCTGCCTATCCACTGTGTACCAAATCCCACAAATCTTGATCCGTTTCACGACATTCCATCCAATCCCCTGATCTAATCTCCAGCCTACTCAAGTGCCCACCTCTAACAACATCGACTTGCTTTTGTTCACCCTCATTCCCATTATGGCCCCAAAATTTTCGATGACTCTGCCCACCCTTGAAAAATCCTCCTTTCCACTAAGTAAGATCGATGTATCATCAACATAACCCACAACTCCCCCTTCATTCCCCTCAGCACACGCCCCACACAACTCTCGGTCTACAAGCTCATAAAATGGATTCTGTACACAAGCAAATAACAGCTGTGAAAGCGGGCAACCCCTCTCCATACGAATCTCACAACCTAACTGACCGTTCACCTGCACCCGCATCTTCGCCCCCACATACAGTGCATCCACCCACCCTACCACCTTGGCTCCAAAACCCAAACCACTCATGCACTCACGCAAAAACACCCTGTCCACACAATCATACGCATTCTCCCAATCCACACCTAGAACCCCCCCCTCCACAGCCCTCTAAGAAATCCCTGATGCACCCATGTCATTCCCGCTTACTCCTCCTTGGAATTCCAAACTGACTGCAGTGTAAGAGTGATCCCAGAACCGCCTTCATTCTATTCCCTAAAATCTTTGCAAACACCTTATATTCCGCACACATTAAGGAAATCGCCAGAAAAGCACTCAGCACCTGCGCCCCTTACTTCTTCGGTACTAATACTACTATGCCCGTACATTGTGACTCACCCATTCTCTGCCCATCTAGCATATTGTTCAAAACCCCAACAAAACAATGCCTCATGCACCCTCAATGAGCCCTATAAAAATCGACAGGCAAACCATCAATCCCTGGCGCCTTACCCATGCTCATGCCGAAGACAGCATCTGCCACCTCAGCCTCACTAATATCAGCCTCCAACCCCCCCCTATCCTTTTCTCCTATAGCATTATGAACCCCCTACCGAAAGACTCCTGCCAGGTGCCTCGCCTCCCACACTCTCTCCATTTTCCCCTGAACCATTCATCGGCATAAATGCTCATACTCTCAGTGGAGACGAGGACCACACCTTCCGGGTAATCCCCCACCCCCGCACTAGTCACTAACTGAAATAATGTGGTCACTCTCCTACATTCCCTAAACTTACGCAAAACATACCCAGTCGGTTTATCTCCCCACAACACGTCGTCCAACCCTGAACGAAAATGTACAGCATCAAAACATTTGCTATGAATCTCCTCAATCCTACCTCGAAGTAATGCGATCTCTTCCCTCCCTCCCCCCTCCCATAACATGCCTGCAACTGTCCCTCCAAATAATTCTGCAATCCATATCTCCATCTTGCTTCCTTACAACACTTGACCTTATAAAAATCCACAATGCCAGGTTTAGCCTGCAATTCTCGCCAGTCTATAAGCTCCATAGCCAGAGACCTAGCACCCCAAAACCCATTCCACCACTCCTCAAAACCCCTTCCCCCACCCTCTCTCCTGAGCAGCCGCACATTCAGCTTCCAATAGCCGGGGTAAATATGCATGGCACCCTCCCATGACAGATCTACTATCACCGCCCTATGATCCAAGAAACCCACATCAAATGTCTGCACTCTCCCTACCACCAATCACTGCATGACGTAAATTCTGTCTAGTCTTGCAGCGTACCCCCTACATACGAACGTGTGCTCCACCATATAACCTCCTCCCCCCTGCAACATCTAAGACACCCACGTCCCTCTACACATCCCTCAGAACACTTCAAACACAACCCGCCCCCCTACGTTCAACATCTCGGCCCTGAATAACACAATCCCATTCCCCACCAATGATCGCGATGGCAGGAAATTCTCGCAGATGATACAATAAGTCTTCCCTCACAAAATCCGCCTTTACCCGTGTATTGCTCGAAGACGGCACATACACTCCAATGAAACATGCCCTTCTATCACCCCATATGCCATCTACCTGCACAACCCTCCCCCTGCCTCCTCCCAACCCGTGACATGCAAGGGGCTGGTCTCCTTTATCGCTATTGCCACCCCCCTTTCAACAGCCAAGCACAACTAATGTACAACTTATACCCATTCAACACCAACTCACTTCCAATCTTATGATTGTGTTCCTGCAAGAAACACGTCCACCTGAAATCTACGTAAAAACCATATCAACCACACAGTTTTGATCTCAGCCTTGAGACCGTTCACATTTAGGGTAACACACCTGAAGGTTACAAGAAGAGCGGCTTCCCTCGATCCCGCTGTGGCTTGCCTACCACACCTTTACCAGTGCGTCGACCCGACGCCTCACCAGACTTTTCCAGGACTCCCTTCCCACCTTTTACCCTTTCACTGCATAACTCATTCTCCACTGGATCCTTTCGATCCAACAACTCCTCCTTCGGTGCCCAAGCTTTTTTGCCCGGCCTCTGCCCCGGCGTGAGTACCTCCTCGGTCTCTGCCGTACCAGCCGGCCTTTTCCTAGACCCACCACTCACACACATGTACTCGTCTGACAAATTCTCCTGATGGACGTCCACCTCCACCACTTGCTCCAAGCGAGGTCCACACAATGTTTTTACCACAGACTGCTGTTCCTCCCTCACATCGGCCTCGGCAACACTTAAGGCACAGGTCTCCGACCCATCCAAAAAACCTCGTAACACGCCCTCCAGTAAGCTGTCCTGAGGCACGTCGTTCCTTCTCGGTGGAGCACCCGATGATCTCGTTGGCTCCCACGAGTCTACCGGGAGTGTGACACACGTACCGGCCGTCCTTTCTTCTCGTTCAACCTCATCACTCCAACTACCAAACGTCCTTGCTTCCTCCTCTCCCAACTCTGGCCTCAACTCACAAGGGCGCTGCTCCACAGCCGACATGCCAGGTGCCCTGGTAGGCTGTCTCCTAGGACATTGTGCTGCAATATGATCGTAGGAACTACATAAGCGACAGGTCCTTCTCTGTCAGGCATAGTGCACGTAGACCTGCGTCCTGCAACTCCCTAGCGTGGCGTAGGATGGTATAGGCCTAGCCAAAGTCATTTTGAGGGTGTAAGAACCCTCCGGTAGTCCCTTGTATGGCCCATCTTCCCATGCTCCCATAGTAGCTGAACGGACTTTACCATAACTGTTGAAAGCCTCTTGTATACCATACGCAGTCACCTCGAAAGGGACGTTTCTCACCTTCACCCACGTATAGTACTTAGATACGTCGTGCAAGACGACGCCCACCGTCGAGTTCACAGTCATCTTCCTCTCCTGGTACTCGTCAACGATTCTGTCGTAGAAGCCGGCACGATTCATTTTCACGAATAACCTGGACATCCCGTTTAATGCTACATCATATACTTCATCGTTGGGGACACCATAGACGTCTCTGATGATGGCAGGTAGCAAGGTATTTATTGTTTCGCCACTGAGCGTGCCACGTACCAGTTGAATACAAAGAGTGTTGATCCTCTGGCCCACTCGAACTGCCATCTTGTCTTCCAATTGCAAAAAGTCACCACCAGAGGGCAGGTGTAGCTACTAGGCGTGTGTCCTCTCTCCCTGGAGGTCGAGAGACGAATGTGGACTGCTCTACTGAGTGTTGGCGAGTCACGTCACGTGACCCACCTGACCTGTATGCTCAAGGGTGAGGGACGAGGAGTGAGAAATTAGCAGCCAACGAGAACACTCCGCCTCCTCTCTGGTAAACTGACGGTGGTCAATTATCTTGCTGTGACTTATTCCCTTGTTAGAATACTCTACTGCTTCTAAATTGGAAATTATATGTTATTCTATAAAGTAATCTCTGTATATATGCTATGTCTACGGTCTCACCATAACCATGTGTTTTAAAAGCCTATATATATATATATATATATATATATATATATATATATATATATATATATATATATATATATATATATATATATATATATATATATATATATATATACAAAACAGACACTGTGAAAGAGTAGTGATATCCCAAGCGCTTGGAGAATCACTACTCTTTCACAGTGGCTGTTTTGCATATTTTAAAATCACCTGTTTATATATATATATATATATATATATATATATATATATATATATATATATATATATATATATATATATATATATATATATATATATATATATATATATATATATATATATATATATATATATATATATATATATATATATATATATATATATATATATATATATATATATATAATATATATATATATATATATATATTACGTTTGGTAGCAGAGCAGGAGTTGTGCAAATTAACATTAAGATCGACAACACTCTAATTACCAGACATAATGAGGGCAAATTCCTAGGCCTATACCTCGACAACAACCTGTATTTCAGTACCCATATCCAACACATGACCAAAAAAGTATACAAAACGGTTGGGATTCTCTCCAAGATACGATACTATATACCGCAAAATGCCCTTCTCATACTATACCACTCACTTATTTATCCATACCTCACCTATGCTATTTGTGCTTGGGGATCAATTGCAGCAACACACCTAAAGCCAATAATAACCCAACAAAAAGCCCCAGTAAGAATAATCACTAAATCCCATCCCTGGCAACACACACCCCCACTCTTCATAGATCTAAACTTACTCCCTGTTCAGTACATCCACACTTACTACTGTGCAATCTACATCTACAGGACCTTAAATTTCAATATTAACCTTGACCTAAAACGCTTTCTTGATAGTTGTGACAGAACCCACAGGCATAACACCAGACACAAACATCTCTATGACAATCCCCACATCCGACTAAACCTTTAAAAAAATTCAATGTATGTCAAAGGCTCTAAAATCTGAAACACCCTACCTGAAAACTCTAGAACTGCAGACACATCACCTTCAAAACTACCATTAGAAAACATCTTATCTCCCTGATACACCCCGTCAACTAACTACACGAATACCACCTGGTGGTTCACACTTACACTCACCCATTTGACCATAAACAGAAATATTAATCTCAATCTTAAAATAATGAATCCTAACTAGTCTTAAGTTGGCCTGTGATACTCCAATCAGAGATGAGCACTTAATAGGGCAACGTTCAATGCCGTCTCCTATAACATTCTGACATTAACCTCCAATTAGAGATGAGCACTTAATAGGGCAACGTTCAATGCCGTCTCCTATAACATTCTAACATTAACCTCCAATCAGAGATGAGCACTTAATAGGGCAACGTTCAATGCCGTCTCCTATAACATTCTAACATTAACCTCCAATCAGAGATGAGCACTTAATAGGGCAACGTTCAATGCTGTCTCCTATAACATTCTAACATTAACCTCCAATCAGAGATGAGCACTTAATAGGGCAACGTTCAATGCCATCTCCTATAACATTCTAACACTGACAAGGTTGACATGAACAGTAAGTACATGATCTTGGTGCACGCAGGCACCTCGCCCTTACTACAGTAGTAAAGTAGAATAAGAATCAGACATTAGTCTCTGGGGCAACGAAACAAAAAACCCGCTTCTTTTACAACACAAAAAATTGTGTGCACATTATTACCAAAATATCTACCATGTGGTCCCTCTGTGAAAAGTATCGAAGAGGACACCTTGGCAGAACCTGCGGAATCGAGTAAACATACTAATGAAACCTCCACCTCGCTCCCAGACGCCCCATTTCAAAAACCGGACACCACACACACACACACACACACACACACACACACACACACATACACACACACACGGAGACGGAGTTCAGTCTAGGGGGTCAGAGACTACAAACCTCACTCAAGGAAAAAGATCTTGGGGTGAGTATAACACCAGGCACATCTCCTGAAGCGCACATCAACCAAATAACTGCTGCAGCATATGGGCGCCTAGCAAACCTCAGAACAGCATTCCGACATCTTAATAAGGAATCATTCAGGACCCTGTATACCGTGTACGTTAGGCCCATATTGGAGTATGCGGCACCAGTTTGGAACCCACACCTAGCCTAGCACGTGAAGAAACTAGAGAAAGTGCAAAGGTTTGCAACAAGACTAGTCCCAGAGCTAAGAGGTATGTCCTACGAGGAGAGGTTAAGGGAAATCAACCTGACGACACTGGAGGACAGGAGAGATAGGGGGGACATGATAACGACATACAAAATACTGAGAGGAATTGACAAGGTGGACAAAGACAGGATGTTCCAGAGATTGGACACAGTAACAAGGGGACACAGTTGGAAGCTGAAGACACAGATGAATCACAGGGATGTTAGGAAGTATTTCTTCAGCCACAGAGTAGTCAGTAAGTGGAATAGTTTGGGAACCGATGTAGTGGAGGCAGGATCCATACATAGCTTTAAGCAGAGGTATGATAAAGTTCACGGCTCAGGGAGAATGACCTAGTAGCGATCAGTGAAGAGGCGGGGCCAGGAGCTCGGACTCGACCCTCGCAACCTCAACTAGGTGAGTACACACACACACACACACACACACACACACACACACACACACACACACACACACACACACACGCACACACACACACAGACCTACGCACGCAACACACACACACTCACACAAACACACACACCCTCACACACGCACACACACACACACACCCACACACACCCGCATGCACACACACACAAAACATGGATCGGTGAATGAGAATCGATTGACCACTGCCAAAACCCAGAACTATTCACTCAGGAAAGACTCTGTCGATCGACAGAAGCTATACCTTGGCTTCCTGTGCCATGCAACGTCTATAATATCTTTTCATACTGAAACCCCCTGTGAACTATGAAGGAATACAAACATCTAGTCTCGAGGACATCTGGCTTCCTCCTCATCTTAGGAACATAATGCAAATGTTGTCTCACATGCACGACTGTAGCAGCCACCATCACCGCACTTCCTTACTGCATTCATCCCCAATTACTCATCACTCACCTCCCGAAGCCAATCCCTTGCCGTCCTTCCCCGGCACCATCCGTAGCAGTCGTGCGACAGTCAATCCCCGATAACTTTCCGAAAAAAGAGAAACCCACTGGCCCCCATATAAGCTCCTATTCCTATCCACCAACCTGCAAAAACTGCCTACTAAAACGTTGATTCTGACATTACCCCCCACCTCCCTCAAGAAACATACAAAAAATCAACCATTATTTACCTTAACGCCTTCACTACCTCACGAGACACTCCTCCCACGTCTAAAAGTAAAGCCCTGAGGACCCCCCTCCCCCCCAGTAACCCAAAAACACCCCTTAACCACACCCGTACATTTTCCAAAAAATGAACAAAAATACACCACATGGAAGGCATTTTCCACGTCACCACATTGAGCACATGACGCCTCACTCACATATCCCATCTGCCTCAACACCTCTTTGGACGCCAGTGTACCCATAAAGAATCTGTACACCACTTCTCTCACCCTTGCAGGAATTCTTAGCTTTCAAAATTCCCCCATATTACCTCCCATTCATATGTGGGGAAGACAGCCACCCCTTGCAGCGTCTCCTGATGATACTCAACTCCCACCAGCCTCCCTATGCGCAATCGCCGCACATCTCGAACCCTTAACATATACTGCAACATATATCCTCACACACTTTCAGGCCCCTCCCACTCCACCAACAACGAACGTCTGTCATCACCTCCCCCACACGCCGCCCCCTGACCCCCGTCCCTTTGAGGAATCGCATCTTGACATAAATTGCCCTCACCCTAGGCCCCAATGCCAACAAACCCAATCCCCCCCGACGCACCCCAGCCATTACTACGTCACGTCCCAACCACGGCCTCCCATAATCCCATATGTACCTTAACGCCCTCCTCTGGATGTCTATTACATCACAATCCCTCAAGGGATATTCTGCCACCACCCCCCAAACCTTACTGTATACCAACGAATTCACGACCACTGCCCTTTGATGCAAGGTAACATCTCTGGCCCAAAGGCCACATAGCCTACCTACTGCCCTGTCGCTAACTGCCTCTGAATTAACCCTTCTACTGTCCTGCCTATCCACTGTGTACCAAATCCCACAAATCTTGATCCGTTTCACGACATTCCATCCAATCCCCTGATCTAATCTCCAGCCTACTCAAGTACCCACCTCTAACAACATCGACTTGCTTTTATTCACCCTCATTCCCATTATGGCCCCAAAATTTTCGATGACTCTACCCACCCTTGAAAAATCCTAATTTCCACTAAGTAAGATCGTTGTATCATCAACATAACCCACAACTTTCCCTTCATTCCCCTCAGCACACGCCCCACACAACTCTCGGTCTACAAGCTCATAAAATGGATTCTGTACACAAGCAAATAACAGCTGTGAAAGCGGGCAACCCCTCTCCATACGAATCTCACAACCTAACTGACCGTTCACCTGCACCCGCATCTTTGCCCCCACATACAGTGCATCCACCCACCCTACCACCTTGGCTCCAAAACCCAAACCACTCAAGCACTCACGCAAAAACACCCTGTCCACACAATCATACGCATTCTCTCAATCCACACCTAGAACCCCCCCCCTCCACAGCCCTCTAAGAAATCCCTGATGCACCCATGTCCTTCCCACATACTCCTCCTTGGAATTCCAAACTGACTGCAGTGTAAGAGTGAGCCCAGAACTGCCTTCATTCTATTCCCTAAAATCTTTGCAAACACCTTATAGTCTGCACACATTAAGGAAATCGCCAGAAAAGCACTCAGCACCTGCGCCCCTTACTTCTTCGGTACTAATACTACTATGCCCATACATTGTGACTCACCCATTCTCTGCCCATCTAGCATATTGTTCAAAACCTCAACAAAACAATGCCTCATGCACCCTCAATGAGCCCTATAAAAATCGACAGGAAAACCATCAATCCCTGGCGCCTTACCCATGCTCATGCTGAAGATAGCATCTGGCACCTCAGCCTCACTAATATCAGCCTCCAACCCCCCCCCCTATCCTTTTCTCCTATAGCATTATGAACCCCCTACCGAAAGACTCCTGCCAGGTGCCTCGCCTCCCACACTCTCTCCATTTTCCCCTGAACCATTCATCGGCATAAATGCTCATACTCTCAGTCGAGACGAGGGCCACACCTTCCGGGTAATCCCCCACCCCCGCACTAGTCACTAACTGCAATAATGTGGTCACTCTCCTACATTCCCTAAACTTACGCAAAACATACCCAGTCGGTTTATCTCCCCAGAACACGTCGTCCAACCATGAACGAAAATGTACAGCATCAAAACATTTGCTATGAATCTCCTCAATCCTACCTCGAAGTAATGCGATCTCTTCCCTCCCCCTTCCCATAACATGCCTGCAACTGTCCCTCCAAATAATTCTGCAATCCATATCTCCATCTTGCTTCCTTACATCCCTTGACCTTATAAAAATCCACAATCCCAGGTTTCGCCTGCAATTCTCACCAGTCTATAAGCTCCATAGCCAGAGACCTAGCACCCCAAAACCCATTCCACCACTCCTCAAAACCCCTTCCCCCACCCTCTCTCCTGAGCAGCCGCACATTCAGCTTCCAATAGCCGGGGTAAATATGCATGGCACCCTCCCATGACAGATCTACTATCACCGCCCTATGATCCAAGAAACCCACATCAAATGTCTGCACTCTCCCTACCACCAATCACTGCATGACGTAAATTCTGTCTAGTCTTGCAGCGTACCCCCTACATACGAACGTGTGCTCCTTCATATAACCTCCTCCCCCCTGCAACATTTAAGACACCCACGTCCCTCTACACATCCCTCAGAACACTTAAAACACAACCCGCCCCCCTAGGTTCAACATCTCGGCCCTGAATAACACAATTCCATTCCCCACCAATGATTGCAATGGCAGGAGATTCTCGCAGATGATACAATAAGTCTTCCCTCACAAAATCCGCCTTTACCTGTGTATTGCTCAAAGCCGGCATATACACTCCAATGAAACATGCCCTTCTATCACCCCATACGCCATCTACCTGCACAACCCTCCCCCCTGCCTCCTCCCAACCCGTGACATGCAAGGGGCTGGTCTCCTTTATCGCTATTGCCACCCCCCCTTTCAACAGCCAAGCACAACTAATGTACAACTTATACCCATTCAGGTAGTAGGTTGGTAGACAGCAACCACCCAGGGAAGTACTACCGTCCTGCCAGATGACTGTGAAACAAAAACCTGTAACTGTTTTGCATGATGGTAGGATTGCTGGTTTCTTTTTCTGTCTCATAAACACGCTTGATAACAGGGATATCTTGCTACTCCTACTTACACTTTGGTCACACTTCACAGACACGCACATGCATATATATATATATACATACATCTAGGTTTTTCTCCTTTTTCTAAATAGCTCTTGTCCTTTTTTATTTCTTCTATTGTCCATGGGGAAGTGGAAAAGAATCTTTCCTCCGTAAGCCATGCGTGTCGTATGTGGCGACTAAAATGCCGGGAGCAATGGGCTAGTAACCCCTTCTCCTGTATACATTTACTAAAAAAGAGAAGAAGAAAAACTTTATAAAACTGGGTTGCTTAAATGTGCGTGGATGTAGTGCGGATGACAAGAAACAGATGATTGCTGATGTTATGAATGAAAAGAAGTTGGATGTCTTGGCTCTAAGCGAAACAAAGCTGAAGGGGGTAGGAGAGTTTCAGTGGGGGGAAATAAATGGGATTAAATCTGGAGTATCTGAGAGAGTTAGAGCAAAGGAAGGGGTAGCAGTAATGTTAAATGATCAGTTATGGAAGGAGAAAAGAGAATATGAATGTGTAAATTCAAGAATTATGTGGATTAAAGTAAAGGTTGGATGCGAGAAGTGGGTCATAATAAGCGTGTATGCACCTGGAGAAGAGAGGAATGCAGAGGAGAGAGAGAGATTTTGGGAGATGTTAAGTGAATGTATAGGAGCCTTTGAACCAAGTGAGAGAGTAATTGTGGTAGGGGACCTGAATGCTAAAGTAGGAGAAACTTTTAGAGAGGGTGTGGTAGGTAAGTTTGGGGTGCCAGGTGTAAATGATAATGGGAGCCCTTTGATTGAACTTTGTATAGAAAGGGGTTTAGTTATAGGTAATACATATTTTAAGAAAAAGAGGATAAATAAGTATACAAGATATGATGTAGGGCGAAATGACAGTAGTTTGTTGGATTATGTATTGGTAGATAAAAGACTGCTGAGTAGACTTCAGGATGTACATGTTTATAGAGGGGCCACAGAATATCAGATCACTTTCTAGTTGTAGCTACACTGAGAGTAAAAGGTAGATGGGATACAAGGAGAATAGAAGCATCAGGGAAGAGAGAGGTGAAGGTTTATAAACTAAAAGAGGAGGCAGTTAGGGTAAGATATAAACAGCTATTGGAGGATAGATGGGCAAATGAGAGCATAGGCAATGGGGTCCAAGAGGTATGGGGTAGGATTAAAAATGTAGTGTTAGAGTGTTCAGCAGAAGTTTGTGGTTACAGGAAAGTGGGTGCAGGAGGGAAGAGGAGCGATTGGTGGAATGATGATGTAAAGAGAGTAGTAAGGGAGAAAAAGTTAGCATATGAGAAGTTTTTACAAAGTAGAAGTGATGCAAGGAGGGAAGAGTATATGGAGAAAAAGAGAGAGGTTAAGAGAGTGGTGAAGCAATGTAAAAAGAGAGCAAATGAGAGAGTGGGTGAGATGTTATCAACAAATTTTGTTGAAAATAAGAAAAAGTTTTGGAGTGAGATTAACAAGTTAAGAAAGCCTAGAGAACAAATGGATTTGTCAGTTAAAAATAGGAGAGGAGAGTTATTAAATGGAGAGTTAGAGGTATTGGGAAGATGGAGGGAATATTTTGAGGAATTGTTAAATGTTGATGAAGATAGGGAAGCTGTGATTTCGTGTATAGGGCAATGAGGAATAACATCTTGTAGGAGTGAGGAAGAGCCAGTTGTGAGTGTGGGGGAAGTTCGTGAGGCAGTAGGTAAAATGAAAGGGGGTAAGGCAGCCGGGATTGATGGGATAAAGATAGAAATGTTAAAAGCAGGTGGGGATATAGTTTTGGAGTGGTTGGTGCAATTATTTAATAAATGTATGGAAGAGGGTAAGGTACCTAGGGATTGGCAGAGAGCATGCATAGTTCCTTTGTATAAAGGCAAAGGGGATAAAAGAGAATGCAAAAATTATAGGGGGATAAGTCTGTTGAGTGTACCTGGTAAAGTGTATGGTAGAGTTATAATTGAAAGAATTAAGAGTAAGACGGAGAATAGGATAGCAGATGAACAAGGAGGCTTTAGGAAAGGTAGGGGGTGTGTGGACCAGGTGTTTACAGTGAAACATATAAGTGAACAGTATTTAGATAAGGCTAAAGAGGTCTTTGTGGCATTTATGGATTTGGAAAAGGCGTATGACAGGGTGGATAGGGGGGCAATGTGGCAGATGTTGCAAGTGTATGGTGTAGGAGGTAGGTTACTGAAAGCAGTGAAGAGTTTTTACGAGGATAGTGAGGCTCAAGTTAGAGTATATAGGAAAGAGGGAAATTTTTTCCCAGTAAAAGTAGGCCTTAGACAAGGATGTGTGATGTCACCGTGGTTGTTTAATATATTTATAGATGGGGTTGTAAGAGAAGTAAATGCGAGGGTCTTGGCAAGAGGCGTGGAGTTAAAAGATAAAGAATCACACACAAAGTGGGAGTTGTCACAGCTGCTCTTTGCTAATGACACTGTGCTCTTGGGAGATTCTGAAGAGAAGTTGCAGAGATTGGTGGATGAATTTGGTAGGGTGTGCAAAAGAAGAAAATTAAAGGTGAATACAGGAAAGAGTAAGGTTATGAGGATAACAAAAAGATTAGGTGATGAAAGATTGAATATCAGATTGGAGGTAGAGAGTATGGAGGAGGTGAACGTATTCAGATATTTGGGAGTGGACATGTCAGCGGATGGGTCTATGAAAGATGAGGTGAATCATAGAATTGATGAGGGAAAAAGAGTGAGTGGTGCACTTAGGAGTCTCTGGAGACAAAGAACTTTGTCCTTGGAGGCAAAGAGGGGAATATATGAGAGTATAGTTTTACCAACGCTCTTATATGGGTGTGAAGCGTGGGTGATGAATGTTGCAGCGAGGAGAAGGCTGGAGGCAGTGGAGATGTCATGTCTGAGGGCAATGTGTGGAGTGAATATAATGCAGAGAATTCGTAGTTTGGAAGATAGGAGGAGGTGCGGGATTACCAAAATTGTTGTCCAGAGGGCTGAGGAAGGGTTGTTGAGGTGGTTCGGACATGTAGAGAGAATGGAGCGAAACAGAATGACTTCAAGAGTGTATCAGTCTGTAGTGGAAGGAAGGCGGGGTAGGGGTCGGCCTAGGAAAGGTTGGAGGGAGGGGGTAAAGGAGGTTTTGTGTGCGAGGGGCTTGGACTTCCAGGAGGCATGCATGAGCGTGTTTGATAGGAGTGAATGGAGACAAATGGTTTTTAATACTTGACGTGCTGTTGGAGTGTGAGCAAAGTAACATTTATGAAGGGATTCAGGGAAACCGGCAGGCCGGACTTGAGTCCTGGAGATGGGAAGTACAGTGCCTGCACTCTGAAGGTTAGGTTGGGTACGGTTCGTCAGGAAACAGAACAAATGTTTCCTGACGCGGGTCTTAGTCAGATGATGACCCACCTTTGGAGCTTTTGGTCATCTGACCGAGGCCTTCCGCTGGCTTACCGGTCCACCCCTTTAAAAATTATGGTCATTTATAACCATTTATATATTTTTTTTTTTTTCGGGTGCACTCTGAAGGAGGGGTGTTAATGTTGCAGTTTAAAAACTGTAGTGTAAAGCACCCTTCTGGCAAGACAGTGATGGAGTGAATGATGGTGAAAGTTTTTCTTTTTCGGGCCACCCTGCCTTGGTGGGAATCGGCCAGTGTGATAATAAAAAAAATAAAAATACCCATTCAACACAAACTCACTTCCAATCTTATGATTGTGTTCCTGCAAGAAACACGTCCACCTGAAATCTACGTTAAAACCATATCAACCACACAGTTTTGATCTCAGCCTTGAGACCGTTCACATTTAGGGTAACACATCTGAAGGTTACAAGAAGGGCGGCTTCCCTCGATCCCGCTGTGGCTTGCCTACCACACCTTTACCAGTGCGTCGACCCGACGCCTCACCAAACTTTTCCAGGACTCCCTTCCCACCCTTTACCCTTTCACTGCATAACTCATTCTCCACTGCATCCTTTCGATCCAACAACTCCTCCTTCGGTGCCCAAGCTTTTTTGCCCGGCCTCTGCCCCGGCGTAAGAACCTCCTCGGTCTCTGCTGTACCAGCCGGCCTTTTCCTAGAGCCACCACTCACACACATGTCCTCGTCTGACAAATTCTCCTGATGGACGTCCACCTCCACCACTTGCTCCAAGCGAGGTCCACACAATGTTTTTACAACAGACTGCTGTTCCTCCCTCACATCGGCCTCGGCAACACTTAAGGCACAGGTCTCCGACCCATCCAAAAAACCTGGTAACACACCCTCCAGTAAGCTGTCCTGAGGCACGTCGTTCCTTCTCGGTGGAGCACCCGATGGTCTCGTTGGCTCCCACGAGTCTACCGGGAGTGTGACACACGTACCGGCCGTCCTTTCTTCTCGTTCAACCTCATCACTCCAACTACCAAACGTCCTTGCTTCCTCCTCTCCCAACTCTGGCCTCAACTCACAAGGGCGCTGCTCCACAGCCGACATGCCAGGTACCCTGGTAGGCTGTCTGCTAGGACATTGTGCTGCAATATGATCGTAGGAACTACATAAGCGACAGGTCCTTCTCTGTCAGGCATAGTGCATGTAGACCTGCGTCCTGCAACTCCCTAGCGTGGCGTAGGATGGTATAGGCCTAGCCAAAGTCATTTTGAGGGTGTAAGAACTTTCCGGTAGTCCCTTGTATGGCCCATCTTCCCATGCTCCCATAGTAGCTGAACGGACTTTACCATAACTGTTGAAAGCCTCTTGTATACCATACGCAGTCACCTCGAAAGGGATGTTTCTCACCTTTACCCACGTATAGTACTTAGATACGTCGTGCAAGACGACGCCCACCGTCGAGTTCACAGTCATCTTCCTCTCCTGGTACTCGTCAACGATTCTGTCGTAGAAGCCGGCACGATTCATTTTCACGAATAACCTGGACATCCCGTTTAAAGCTACACCATATACTTCATCGTTGGGGACACCATAGACGTCTCTGATGATGGCAGGTAGCAAGGTATTCATTGTTTCGCCACTGAGCGTGCCACGTACCAGTTGAATACAAAGAGTGTTGATCCTCTGGCCCACTCGAACTGCCATCTTGTCTTCCAGTTGCAAAAAGTCACGACCAGAGGGCAGGTGTAGCTACTAGGCGTGTGTCCTCTCTCCCTGGAGGTCGAGAGACGAATGTGGACTGCTCTACTGAGTGTTGGTGAGTCACGTCACGTGACCCACCTGACCTGTATGCTCAAGGGTGAGGGACGAGGAGTGAGAAATTAGCAGCCAACGAGAACACTCCGCCTCCTCTTTGGTAAACTGACGGTGGTCAATTATCTTGCTGTGACTTATTCCCTTGTTAGAATACTCTACTGCTTCTAAATTGGAAATTATATGTTATTCTATAAAGTAATCTCTGTATATATGCTATGTCTACGGTCTCACCATAACCATGTGTTTTAAAAGCCTTATATATATATATATATATATATATATATATATATATATATATATATATATATATATATATATATATATATATATATATATATATATATATACAAAACAGACACTGTGAAAGAGTAGTGATATCCCAAGCGCTTGGAGAATCACTACTCTTTCACAGTGGCTGTTTTGCATATTTTAAAATCACCTGTTTATATATATATATATATATATATATATATATATATATATATATATATATATATATATATATATATATATATATATATATGTATATATATATATATATATATATATATATATATATATATATATATATATATATATATATAAATATATATATATATATATATATATATAATTTCGAACAATAAAGAACAAACATTCTTAACTTATATACGATAATTCGTATAGTATTATTATTGGCTTTAGGTTGAATTTAAGTATACCTGTGGCTTGCAAAGAGTACGTAACCTTCATTCGGAGCATATACAGACCCTCATTGAAAGGCTGTCTCCCTCAAGCAGTGAGCCAGGTGCTAGGGGTTGACGATGTGGCCCTATCGTTCAATCAGTACCCAGGTTCCAGCCAATGAGAAGATAGTTTTGGCAGTCGCAGAGGTGTTGTGGGTACCACACATCTGTGTGCCCTTGTCATTCCTCTTCTAGAACTTGTTGAAGCACGGTCTGCTCTCTAGTGGCTTCTATTCTGCCTTGTTTCCAGTGGAGTGCACTAATACCTATTACTGTACATAGTGGATATAGTGTACATACTTCTGTTCATACTTGGTGAAGGATAATGTAAGTCGAAAGTTTTTCTACTGTTTATTTTGCTCCGGTTACACCCTGGATAATAGGCCTTTGTAATCCTGGGTTGTAATATGGGTAGCCTGTCCAGGAGCAGGAGCTGGACTTAGAGCGTGAGTTAAGCCTAGGGTGACGTTGGAAGCAGGATCATTGCATAGCTTGCTGTATGGCATTGCATTAGCTTCGCCAACGCTTCGCAAACTTTGCATGTCAATTGCCTTGATATGGTCAGCCTTGCTGTGTATGATCGTTGACAGGTCGCTGCTAGCTTGTTCGGTGTTCTCGCTTCGCTACGGTTAATCTTTCTGTTGTGTGAAGATTCTGACACCCAATCAAAACCTATTGGAAAGTAACTGCCTTATTACACAGCATCACAAGCCAGCACTATCCTAAACAATGCTAAAAGTCTATCAGTACTTAACTACAACATCAGGTCCTTAAGCAAACACTATGATGACCTCCTGGCACTCCTTGAATCACTGAAGACACCCTTCTCCTGAGACCTGGCTTAAGCAGGACACAATAGATATCTACCCTCTACCAGGATACACAGCAATCCACAACTGCAGACCATACCAAGTTGGGGGTGGTATTACAATCTATTACTCTAACCAATTATCTTGTATTAGCACCACTTGCTTTAGTGATGAATATGGGGAATACATTTTTGCTAATTTTACTGTAAAAAACCTTAAGACACCTATAACAATCGGTGCCATTTACCAGATACCCCACACAAACATCCCAAATTTCAGTGAGAAATTAAAGGCACTAATAACAAACAGACAAATGAATAAGCACCACCTTCTCTTAGCTGGAGACTTCAACATCAACCTTGGCCTAGTAGATGATCAGCCTGTAACTGATTTCATCAACAACATGAACAACACACTTCTCAACTAAACCAACCAGGCTGACTGAGACAAGTGCAACCATAATAGACCACATATGGACCAATATACTAGCCCCCCTTAAATCAGGGATAATCACATATAGCACTACAGACCATTACCCTACCTTCCTCTTGACAAACATTAGTAAACCACCACTTGAATACAACAAAGTCTCATTTAGACTCCATGACGAGGCCTCAATAAGGAAGTTCACAGCTGACCTAGAGACTATTGACTGGCCTACAGAATTCTCCAATGCCAGTGGTATTGATGACTGGACAGACATTTTCCTTAACAAATTGCTTAGACTATACAACAAACATTGTCTTATAAAAACGAAACAGATCACAAACAAACGGCTTGGTTGCCCATGGCTAACGAGCACCATTCTGAAATCCATTGACAAGAAACACCAATATGAAAAGCAATATAGAAAGGGCTTAATACACAAAGATATTCTTAAACACTATTCATCAGTTCTCACCAAAGTAATAAAGAAAGCCAAACAACTATACTACTCCAGTAGATTCACTGACACAAGAGGAGATATAAAAAAGACCTGGAAAACACTCTCTCAGATTCTAGGGACCCACAAACTGAAAAAAACAAGAATATTGTCCTAACTAAACCTAATGAAACACCACTGCATCCCATTGACACAGCTAACAAGATAAACGGCTTCTTCTCAACCATAGGATCTAATCTCGCCAATAAAATCCCACATACCAATGCCCATGCTGGGGACTACCTAGATGGGAATTTCCCAAATTCCCTCCATCTTGCACCAACTGAGCCCACAGAAGTCACCGAGATTATAAAGTCACTTAAAAATAACTCAGGGAATCTATCTCATGTCCCACCATTAATGTACAAGCGAGTGGCCCATGTCCTTTCGCATGCTATTTCATTACTTTTTAACAAGTCACTAGAAACTAGCACCTTCCTGAAACTACTCAAGACGGCAAGGGTTACACCAATACATAAAGGTGGTGACCTTACAGATTTAAACAACTATAGGCCAATATCAAACTTAAAATTGCTATCCAAAATCTTTGAGACTATATTAATTTATAACGGCACAGGAGACTATATTCATTTATAACGGCACAAAACATACTCAACCCCAGCCAGTTTGGATTCAGGAAAAATAAAAGCACTAATGATGCAATCATAAAAGTGCTAGATCTGCTTTACACAGCACTGGAAAATATGGAATATCCACTAGGAATTTTTATTGACCTAAGAAAAGCTTTTGACACAGTAGACCACGGCATCCTACTCCACAAACTTGACCATTATGGTATAAGAGGCCATGAGCATGCATATTTCAAATCTTACCTTACTAATAGGTATCAGTATGTCACCATTAAAGACACAGCATCAACAACACGGCCACTTGATACTGGAGTTCTGCAGGGAAGTGTCCTTGGTCCCCTGCTCTTCCTCATACACATCAATGATCTTCCAAACGTATCCCAACACCTGAAACCCATTCTCTTTGCTGACAACACGACTTATGTCATCTCTCAACCTAATCTTGCCACCCTCAACACCATTGTTAACGAGGAGCTGATCGAAATATCGACTTGGAAGACAGCCAATAAACTTACGCTTAACAATGACAAAACCTACTATATTATGTTTGGTAGCAGAGCAGGAGTTGCGCAAATTAACATTAAGATCGACAACACTCTAATTACCAGACATAATGAGGGCAAGTTCCTAGGCCTATACCTCGACAACAACATGTATTTCAGTACCCATATCCAACACATAACCAAAAAAGTATACAAAACGGTTGGGATTCTCTCCAAGATACGATACTATATACCGCAAAATGCCCTTCTCATACTATACCACTCACTTATTTATCCATACCTCACCTATGCTATTTGTGCTTGGGTATCAACTGCAGCAACACACCTAAAGCCAATAATAACCCAACAAAAAGCCCCAGTAAGAATAATCACTAAATCCCATCCCTGGCAACACACACCCCCACTCTTCATAGATCTAAACTTACTCCCTGTTCAGTACATCCACACTTACTACTGTGCAATCTACATCTACAGGACCTTAAATTTCAATATTAACCTTGACCTAAAACGCTTTCTTGATAGTTGTGACAGAACCCACAGACATAACACCAGACACAAACAT
The DNA here is from genome assembly GCF_038502225.1 of Cherax quadricarinatus. Taxonomy (NCBI): domain Eukaryota; kingdom Metazoa; phylum Arthropoda; class Malacostraca; order Decapoda; family Parastacidae; genus Cherax; species Cherax quadricarinatus. The sequence continues at coordinate 184,899 of NW_027195088.1, forward strand.
CTCTATGACAATCCCCACATCCGACTAAACCTTTAAAAAAATTCAATGTATGTCAAAGGCTCTAAAATCTGAAACACCCTACCTGAAAACTCTAGAACTGCAGACACATCACCTTCAAAACTACCATTAGAAAACATCTTATCTCCCTGATACACCCCGTCAACTAACTACACGAATACCACCTGGTGGTTCACACTTACACTCACTCACCCATTTGACCATAAACAGAAATATTAATCTCAATCTTAAAATAATGAATCCTAACTAGTCTTAAGTTGGCCTGTGATACTCCAATACTGAAATTATGTACTGTGCCAAAACAAAAGCATTCACATTGCTAAACTCACAAACTAGCATTTAGTCACATAATACCAACTTACCTCATGATTTGTAATATTTTAAATTTAAGAATTAAACTAAGTCTGCCCGAAATGCCTAGCCATGCTAGGTGTTCTAGTGGTACACTCTGTAATTATTATTTTACTACATGTAAACCACACAATAACCAAATTCTGTAAACTCAGCATTGTAATCCTTATAGAGAGTAAACTTTGAACCTTGAATTGGGCTAATCTGGGGGTGGGACATGGACCTTCTCTGCATGAGTCAGTAGGCCGGTTGCAGTGTTCCTTCTTTCTTATGCACTTATGTTGTTAAAGTAACCGCTCCTTGTCTTAGCAGTCCCATCTCTCTTTTCAACAGCCTGGCACGAGCAGAGACCGTAAACCTTGAAGGATGAAGTGCCAGCCGGAGGGAGAACGTCTACGTCAGCCAACTAAGTCACCTGGTGACCCACACTACTCAACTTATGGTCCTCCTGGTGAGAAATAAACCACTCAACATGGTGCAACTCGACAACAGTATCCACAGCAACACCAGCCAGAGCAACACCAGTTGCAACATCAGCAGGGAGTTAAGGTCAAGCCTGTCGTCTGCTTCCTCTGTAATCAAGTAGGTCACATCCATCCCAACTGCCCCCACAAACCCCAAACGATAGGGAAAGTCTATAGTGCCCCTAGTAACATGTCCCTGAAAAAAGTAGAGAAAGGGATGGCTCCTTATTACTGCCAGACTCGTATTTTCCTTCGGGAAGACTCAAAAACAACTGAAGTCAAAACATTTAGAGATACTGGAGCATATTGTTCACTTATAAGAGGGAGTGCTTCCCGTTTCTGAACACACTATATAACAATCCTCTGTTTTGCTGTAAGCATTCGGAGGAGTGATTTTTTGTCCCCTTGCATAGAATCTATGTACAGTGCAAAAAATACACTGGATTGTTGACTGTGGGTGTATCCGAAGGATTCCTTATGAAAGATGCTATGTTATTACTGGGTAATAACATTACCACTGCTAGTGTATGTCCTGAACCCGTAATGATTAATTCTTCTCCCGTGTTGGCCATAACTTGGGCAACATCCCAAGGGTTGTCTGGCGAGAATGCTGACCTATCCTTGGACGACTCTGATCTCAGAATAGCCAATTTGTTTTACGAGGAAAACTGGCCAGAGCCTCGTAAATAAAGTGAACAGATCCTGATCAAGCCTTCCTATTCCAGGGTAGCAGGATTGCCAGATATCTGTCTCCATGCCCGAGGGACTGTCCTTCCGTGAGGTACAACGAAAGGACTCTTCTTTGAATTTCGCTTTTCAGGCAGCCATGGGTAAATTCTTTTTGGATCATCTGGTCAAGTATAAACTTAAAAATGATTATTTGATCTGCACTGAGACTGGTAAGGAGATAGAGGGACGGCAACTGTCAGATAGGTTAGTAGTTCCAACAAAGTGTAGGACCCAAATATTGAATATAGCTCATAATACTTCATTAGGTCACCTAGGAATAACTAAAACAATACATGTATATAGAAGCACGAAAGAATTTTATTGGCCAAAATTAAGACAGGATGTGAAGAATCATTTCCGATGTTGCCGAGAATGTCAGCAAGTAAGGAAACCTGGACATTCCTATTAAGCCTGCACATCTCCAGCCTGTACCTGCTGATGGAGAACCTTTTGCAGAATTAATTGTAGATTGTGTAGGTCCACTACCAAAGTCAAAGTCTGAAAATCAGTACTTATTTACCATTATGGATAGAGTAAACAGATACCCAGAAGCAATTGCTATGCGCAGTATTAATACAAAAGCCATTCTCCAGGCTTTAACCAGATTTATTTCTTGTTTTGGCATTCTTAAATCTATTCAAAGTGATCAAGGTACTAACTTCACTACCAAAACATTTAGGGAAGCATTAACTAGGTGAGGGATAATCCACAACTTATCCACTGCCTATCATCCTTAGTCCCAATGCAGCTTGGAAACATTCCATCAGATGTTAAAAACCATGATGAGAACTTTTTGCATGCATTTTCCTACAAACTGATCTTTGGGCACAATGTACGAGGTCCTCCTCGGGTGCTCAAAGAAGGATGGATTGGAGGAGACATTAGCTCAACACTCTACAATCCGTCTTCAAGGTTCCAGGTGACACGTCAGTTAGCCAAGGCTAACTTCTTAATTAAAGGCAGCACAAAACAAGATGAAACAGAGGTATGACAGAAATGCACAATTCCACTACTTCCATCCAGGAGACAAGGTGTTGATACAGGAACCTATACCTGGCAACACCTTGAAAGCTAGATTTATGGGGCCTATGCAAATTGTAAGTAAATTATCTGATGTAAATTATGTGGTATCTCCCCTCGATAAGACCTCTAAAACTAAAACTTACCACATTAATCAATTAAAATCTTTTCATACACCAGATAGTCCCAGTAATGACTCTGTCCTCTACCTCTGAGGACGACTCTGATTCTTTGCACTCTATTTCTGAAATTAATGTCAAACTTCCAAACTCTGTCCTCAAGGACCTTAGCCCTTTAATGGTGGGGCTATCTGAAACTCGAGCAACAAATTTAATTGCGCTTCTACAGACATACCCTGATATTTTTTCGGATGTGCCGAGAATATGTATATTAGGTTATCATGACGTAGATGTGGGAAACTTTAAACCTATTAAACTTTCCCCCTACAGAGCTAATCCTGAAAAGCAGAGGCTACTTCAGCAGGAGGTAGAATTTCTGTTAGAGCATGGGTTAGTGGAGGAGTCATCTAGTTCATGGGCTTCACCGTGCATCCTTGTTAAAAAAGTTGATGGAGGTTTTCGCATGTGTACAGACTACCATAAGGTAAACGAGGTCACAATCATTGATGCTTACCCTGTTCCTCGTCTGGATGACGTAATCGACTTTGTGGGTAAGGCTACTTTTGTGTCCAAGTTAGATCTCCTTAAAGGTTACTATCAGGTACCTTAGACGGATAAGGTGAAAGAAATCTCTGCCTTCGTAATTTCAGCAGTCATTATCAATATAGTTACCCCCTTTGGAATGAAAACCTCCCCCTCTTCATTCCAGAAACTTATCCGTCAGGCTATTAAAGGACTTGAAGGCACGGCAGCCTATTTACATGAAATTATAGTGGTGTCTGATACTTGGGATCAACACCTCTTTAGGGTTAAGGCTCTTTGAAACCTTCCAGAGTTCTCATCTAAGTCTTCCTTTGGCCAGGCCACTGCTTGTTTTCTGGGCAATGAAGTAGGTAGTGGCAAAGTTGCTCCTAAATTTGCTAAAGTTCTTGCTATTAAAGATTACACAATTCCCCATGATAGTAAATCTCTTCAACGTTTCGTAGTCATGATAGTGTTTTACAGAAAATTTTGCAAAAATTTTTCACATATTGTAGCCCTCCTTACCTCTTACCAGTCACAAAGTTCCCTTTAACTGGACCCCAGAATGTCAAAATGCTTTTACGAAAGCAAAAAATTGTGTACTGCACCCATTCTTTTGTCTCCAGACTTCTCCAAACCTTTCTCATTACTGGTTGATGTTTGTGAGTCTGGGGTTGGGGCATTACTGTTGCAAGATGGGGACGAGGGGGTTGCAGGCTGTAGCATTCTATTCAGCAAAGTTCCAGCCACACCAGAGGACTTACTCTACTATTGAAAAAGAAGCCCTCGCGCTGGTACTGGCTTTCGAGCACTTCGATTGTTTACGTGGGCCAGACTTTGCAGGTGGTCACCGTCTATAGTGACCACAACCCTCTGGTAAATCTACAATCCATGAAGAACCACAATACGAGGCTCATGGTATGGAGTCTACAACAGCAACCCTATTCTCTCAGAATATTACACATTGCCGGCAAAGAAAATAAGTTGGCAGACTCTCTATCTTGTCTAAAATTATATATATTAGGTTAGGATGTGTTAGGGACCAGTGGTGACCAGTTTAAGCTCTTTTTTTTGTCCCCTTGTATTTTTTTTTTTTTTAGCGAGGGGGTGTAGGATAGTGTCCTCCCATATCTTGGACCTATGTTAGCCCTACTGTCTGCTGTCTTGCTCTAAGTTTAGGGTTTGGCTTTTTACCGTGAATAAAGCTGAACTCTATCTAAAAGTTGGATGGTTGTGAGGAAAGGCAGTTCCATTATATGGTGCCATGGTAGCACGGTTACCAATGGGAGGTTGGAGCCTATTCCTGAGCCCTCTCGGTGAAGGGGTGTGGCATGCAAAAAGTATGTAACCTTTATTCTGCGCATGTACACACCCTCACTGAAAGGCTTTCTCCCCCAACCAGCGAACCAGGTGCTAAGGGTTGACGATGGGGCCCCGTCGTTCAATAAGTACACAGGTTTCAGCCAATGAGAAGATGGTTTTGGCAATCACAGAGGTGTTGTGGGTACCACACACCTGTCTGCCCTTGTCTTTCCCTTTCTAGAGCTAGTTGAAGCACGGTCTGCTCTCTAGTGGCTTCTATTCTGCCTTACAGTGGAGTGCACTAATACCTATTGTTGTACATAGTTTATATGTTGTACATACTTCTGTTCTTATTTTTTGAAAGGATAATATGAGTCAGAAGTTTTTCTGTGTTTATTTTGCTCCCTATACACCCAGGATAACAAGCCTTTGGAGTCCTGGGTTGTAATAATACTTCATTAAAATAAGATTTCTGGAGGATTGCTATTACCCCAACCTCTCTGACTATTGTTATGCTCTAACCAGGAGAAAACTATCTGGGTGGAAATAAAACTTGGAGTGTAACAGGTGGGGGCCTGTGTCCGGGAGCATACCATTGAATGTAATTTAAAATGAATACAAAAATGACATAGAGGTTTGAAGACTTAACAAGGGAGAGATTACAGAGTTTGAAGCTTCAGTTCTGTTGGGAACTAGCACGAAGCTTAGGCATAAAATACGACAGACATTTTACTTCCCAGACAGTCAGATATATGATACAGAATGTCCTTTTTCCAGATGAGCAGAATGCAGAGAATGAGAACGGAGAAGTAGATATTCCTGTTCTTTTGAATTCTTTATAACAGACTCCTGACGCTAACAACACCTACAGGAGACGACGGACAACATAAAGTTCCAGATACTTGGAAAGACAACGCTGCTACAGCTGCTCCAGTTCCCTCCCCGAAGACTAAATGGGGCACAGAAGACCATCAGGCTACGGAAACAGTTCCAGATAAACCTTTTACCGATGTTTTGGAAATGGAACAAGAAAAAGTTCTATTCGATGATGAACACGTTCCACTTCAACAAATCTCTTTTGCTCTTTTGACTACTATTCAATCAAAGGAGAATTTCGAACGTCTGGAACGTATTTTATCGCTTCAAACCTCCTATGTATAAGCCCAGAGAAAACTAAAAATGGCGAATTTTGAAAGCGAGTCTTTGCTTTATGAACAGGAAGTACTGAGAAAGAAAAGAGAATCAAGTAATATACATACGATGCCTACTTTTGACCTTAGTAAAACAGCTTCTTTAATGCCTAAATTTGCCAAAGATAATGTAGATTAATTTTTTGAGGCATTCAAAAATCAGGCAAAGGTGATGCAATGGCCTCCAAAATATTGCGCCGCATTAATACATTCATCTTTACTAGGAAAAGCCCAAACCATCACTGCCGATTTACCATTTGAACAATTCTCTGATTATAATCAGGTAAAAAATTCTTTTGAAAGCACATAACCTGTTACCTGTTAGTTACTTAAAAATGTTTAGAACTTTACAGAAACATCCTCAACAATCTTGGGTGGACTTTGCCAGAGCAAAGTTCTCAGCTTTTGAACGTTGGCGTAGGGCCGCAGGAGCCTCCTCCATAGTGTCACTTCCCAGCTGATATTACGTGAAGACCTTTTTAAATATTTCCCGGAGAGGGTTCATACTTATCTTTTGACATTTCTTACTAATTTATTAGATACTGCTGCCCACGCAGATCATTTTGAAATTTCCCATGCTATAACCGTGGAAATAGCTAAGACCCTGGAGAAGAAATCTGTCTCCAAAAATTGTAGTTCAAGAATGTCTACTAGTAAAGCTCCAGCTGTCGAACCTTTGAAGGTGTTTTCAGGAAAAAAAAGTGACAAACGGCTCTTTTTGCAGGCATTACCCTAAAGATTAATTGCCACTGTGCCTTTTTTGTAATAAGTTAGGTCATAGACAGTTCCTGTGTTGGCATAAACAGCGGGAAGATAAAACCCAACCAAAAGGGAGATATCCTACTTGGGTAATAAATTCCTCTCGGAAGTATAAAACTCTGGATGATGAATCTTTACCTTTACAGGCCACGTCTATCAGACCGTCTAATAGATGAATTTACCACGATAGTACTTCAGAAGAAATGGTCTGAGCAGCTATGGAACCCTACTTTTCCAAAGGGAAGTTCGGACTCTGTAAAGAGAGGTTAGTAAACATCACGACCTTTCGAGATACTGGCAGCTATCTCTCTGTTAAGATCAAACCTGGTAAAGTTACTTAGTAGTAACGAACCCCGGCTGAATGTATTATTAGCGGTATATGGAGGCACTAATAAAGGTTTCCATTATAAGGATTTATGTAGAACTGCCTGGATATAAAGGCTGAATTAACGTGGGACTTTCAGATAAACCTTTTCCCATTGCCGGCATAGATTTATTAATTGGGAATTAATTTGATCAATTAGAAATACCCAAAGAACCTCTAGTTTTAGACAATCCCTGCAATATAAATTATGCATTCGAAGCTTCTGATGCAGGACTGGATTTATTCCCCCTTAAAATCAGTATATCTTCACTATCATAGATATGGCAACGCGGTATCCCGACGCTAGTCCCATGTCCAAAATTAACTCCAGAAATATAGTAAGAGCTTTAATACGCTTCTTTGCACAAGTAGACATACCACGGGAAATTCAAACGGACCATGGTTCGAATTTTACGTCAAAGGTTTTTAAAGAGGCTGTCACGATTATGAGTGCAAGAGATGGTGTCTACAGCATATCATCCCCAGTCACAAGCAGTGCTAGAAAGATTCCACCAAACACTTAAATCTACTTTACGTACTTACTGTGAGCAATATTCTCGTGAATGTGATCAAGGTTTACCCTTTCTTCTCTTCGCCCTCCGCGAAGCTGAACACGAAAGTACTAAATACTCTCCATTGGACTTGGTTTCCGGACATCACGTACGAGGACCTCTAGTCATCTTACGAGGTTCTTGGATAGGGAAGAGAGGACCTCTTCATCCCAGTCCTCTACTTTGGAAAGAACATCTCTCCAAATTGAAAAGCTTAGCTGCCGTGAACCTGACAGAAGCTCAAGCCAAAATGAAGAAATTGTACGACCAAAGAGATAAACCACGTTCGTTCTCTCCCAATGAATTAGTTTTAGTTAAAAACTTAATTCGAGAACATTCGTTAAAACCTCGATATTTGGGGCCTTATGAGATAGGCAAAGAAAATGAGGTGAATTATCTGGTCTGTGAACCAGGACGTCGCAAGAAAATTAAGAGGTATCACATAGATAACTTAAAGAAGTATGAGTCTAACCTTCTCCCTACAAATATCACCTCTATTCAGCCTACATCCTATGAGAATTATGAACATTTTAGTCCAACCCTTAGAAGGTGTAGAGGCATCCTTGGACGTCCAGGTCGTTTTTAGTGACGACTGGCCATCTCATTTAGAAAGGTTGGAGGAGCTACTGAAAGCGTTGCAGAAATACAATTTCACCGTAAATTTACAAAAATGTGACTTTGGTAAAGCACAGATTAAATATCTCGGTTTTAAAATAGGGAAGGGACTAGTAGCCCCCGATCAATTATAGGTCCAAGCTATTTTAAATTTTGCAACACCTAGGGACAGGAAAGCCCTCCAACGGTTTTTGGGGATGGCTACTTATTACAGGCATGTTTGCCCAAACTTTGCTCAAGTTGCCTCTCGCCCCCGTTCACTAGATTAACAAGTCCTAAATATAAATTTAACTGGGACGGGGATTGTGAGCTAACTTCTAAACGTTTAAAACGTTTTCTTTCCTCGGCCTCAGTATTGCGAGAACCCAATTTCCAAGTTCCTTTCACCCTCCACGTTGACGCCAGCGATGCCGCAGTCGATGCTATGTTACTCAAATCTTTTCGAAACAGTAATATTCTTCATACAATGTTATTTTTGCTATGAGTTGAAAGAGTATCAAAGATCTTATTCAACCATAGAAAAAGAAGCTCTGGCTTTAGTCTTATCCTTGGAACACTTTGATGTATACCTCGGTTATTCTTCTCATGTAATAAATATTTACTCAGACCATAATCCACTAATATTTATAAGTTCTATGAATTCAAAAAATGTTGGAATCTTACGCTCTTGTCGGATCTCTATTTTTCATATAAAGGGTTCGAGTAATGTTTTAGCTGATGCTCTCTCTCGGTCCTAATGTACTGTCTAACAGCGGAAATTCTTTGCAGTCTAGCAGTATTTCTGATCCAGTCCTTGAGTCATCTCCGACACAAGGCTGATGGTTCCTTCTACACAATCATCTTAAACACCGAGATTTTTCCTTGTGGGCCGGGGTGTCATGCCCATGCCATGCTTCAATATTACATTGCGGTCGTTTCCTTTAATAGCTAAATTGGAAATGAACATCCTCGTATTATTAAGGCTTATTCTTATTGTTTATGTAACGTGGCGACGATAAGTTAAATTGAAGGTATAGTAACATGCCTGCTTCTCTGTGTACCTGTGTACGGTTAACGTGTGGTGTTCGATGGTTATACGACCCTTACCCTCCACCTTTGTTCAACTGCTCTACTGAGTGTTGGTGAGTCACGTCACGTGACCCACCTGACCTGTATGCTCAAGGGAGAGGTACGAGGAGTGAGAAATTAGCAGCCAACGAGAACACTCCGCCTCCTCTTTGGTAAACTGACGGTGGTCAATTATCTTGCTGGGAGTTATTCCCTTGTTAGAATACTCTGACTTCTTCCAAATTGGAAATTATATGTTATTTTATAAAGTAATCTCTGTATATATGCTATGTCTATATACATGTCTATATATATATTTTTTTTTTATTATCACACTGGCCGATTCCCACCAAGGCAGGGTGGCCCAAAAAAGAAAAACTTTCACCATCATTCACTCCATATATATTTATGTATATATATATATATTTATGTATATATATATATATATATATATATATATATATATATATATATATATATATATATATATATATATATATATATATATATATAATGTCGTGCCGAATAGGCAGAACTTGCGATCTTGGCTTAAATAGCAACGCTCATCTTGCCATATAGGACAAGTGAAAATTTGTGTATGCAATAATTTCGCCAAAATCATTCTGAACCTAACGAAAATAATGTATTTCACTTTCTTTGTTTAGTATTAAATTATTGTAAACAAATCTAAAATGTATTTAGTTGGGATAATCCAAAATAAATTGCGCTTCTTATAATAAGGTTAGGTAAGTTTTCTAAGTTCCTTTTGGTGCAAAATTATAAATTTTTACATCAACAATAATGGAAAAAATATATCTTTAAACGTATAAGAGAAAATTTTAGAGACGACTTAATTTTAAATGAGTTCTTGCTAATTGACCAGTTTTACATATTCGGCACGACATACATATATATATATATATATATACATATCGCACAATAAAGAACAAACTTTCTTAACTTACATAAGATAATTCGAATAGTATTATTATTAGCTTTAGGTTGAATTTTAAATATACTTCATTAAGATAAGATTTCCCGAGGATTACTATTACTACCACAACCTCTCTGACCATTGTTGTTATGATCTAACCAGAAGAAAACTGTCTGGGCGCAAATAAAACTTGGAGTGTAAGAGTGGGTTTCACTGAACCCATGGTAGGTGGGTGAGACTGAACCCATGGGAGGCGAGTGAGACTGAACCCATGGTAGGCGGGTGAGACTGAACCCATGGTAGGCAGGCGAGACTGAACCCATGGTAGGTGGGTGACACTGAACCCATGGGAGGCGAGTGAGACTGAAACCATGGTAAGTGGGTGAAACTGAAACCATGGCAGGCGACTTACACTGAACCCATGGTAGGCGGATGAGACTGAACCCATGGTAGGCGGGCGAGACTGAACCCATGGGAGATGAGTGAGACTGAACCCATGGTAGGCAGGTGAGACTGGGCCCATGGTAGGCGGGTGAAACTGAACCCATGGTAGGCGGATGAGACTGAACCCATGGTAGGCAGGTGACATGGTAGGTGGGTGCGACTGAACCCATGGAAAGTGGGTGAGACTGAACCCATGGTAGGTGTATGAGACTGAACCCATGGTAGGTGGGTGAGACTGAACCAATTGGAGGCGAGTGAGACTGAACCCATAGTAGGCAGGTGAGACTGGACCCATGGTAGGCTGATGAAACTGAACCCATGGTAGGCGGATGAGAATGAACCCATGGTAGGCAGGTGACATGGTAGGTGGGTGCGACTGAACCCATGGATGGCGGGTGAGCCTGAGCCCATGGTAGGTGGGTGAGACTGAACCAATGGAAGGTGGGTGACACTGAACCCATGGTAGGTGGGTGAGACTGAACCCATGGATGTGGGTGAGACTGAACCCATGGAAGGTGGGTGAGACTGAACCCATGGTAGGTGGGTGAGACTGAACCCAGGGTAGGTGGGTGAGACTGTACCCATGGAAGGTGGGTGAGACTGAACCCATGGTAGGTGGGTGAGATTGAACCGATGGTAGCCGGGTGAGACTTAACCCATGGAAGACGAGTGAGACTGAACCCATTGTAGGCGGGTGAAACTGAACCAATGGTAGGCGAGTGAGACTGAACCCATGGCAGGCGAGTGAGACTGAGCCCATGGTAAGAGTGTGACACTGAACCCATGCAAGGCGGGTGAGACTGAACCCATGGTAGGCAGGTGACACTGAACCCATGGCAGGCGAGTGAGACTGAGCCCATGGTAGGCGTGTGACACTGAACCCATGGAAGGTTGGTCAGACTGAACCCATGGTAGGTGGGTGAGACTGAACCCATGGAAGGTGGGTGAGACTGAACCAATGGTAGGTGGGTGAGACTGTACCCATGGTAGGAGGGTGAGACTGAACCCATGGTAGGAGGGTGAGACTGAACCCTTGGAAGGTGGGTGAGACTGAACCCATAGTAGGTGGGTGAGACTGAACCCATGGAAGTTGGGTGAGACTGAACCCATGGCTGGCGGGTGAGACTGAACCTATAGTAGGTGGGTGAGACTGAACCTATGGAAGGTTGGTGAGACTGAACCCATGGTAGGCGGGTGAGACTGAACCCATGGCAGGCAGGTGAGACTGAACTCACGATAGGTGGTTGAGACGGAACCCATTGTAGGTGGGTGAAACTGAATCCACAGTAGGAGGGAGCCTGAACCCATGGTAGGCGGGTGAGGCTGAACCCATGGAAGGTGGGTGAGACTGAACCCATGGTCGTTGGGTGAGACTGAACCCATAGTAGGTGGGTGAGACTGAACCCATGGAAGTTGGGTGAGACTGAACCCATGGTAGGCGGGTGAGACTGAACCCATGGTAGGTGGGTGAGACTGAACCCATGGTAGGTGGGTGAGACTGAACCCATAGTAGGTGGGTGAGACTGAACCCATGGAAGTTGGGTGAGACTGAACCCATGGTAGGCGGGTGAGACTGAACCCATGGTAGGTGGGTGAGACTGAACCTATGGAAGGTTGGTTAGACTGAACCCACGGTAGGCGGGTGAGACTGAACCCATGGCAGGCAGGTGAGACTGAACTCACGAAAGGTGGTTGAGACAGAACGCATTGTAGGTGGGTGAAACTGAATCCACAGTAGGTGGGAGCCTGAAACCATGGTAGGCGGGTGAGGCTGAACCCATGGAAGTTGGGTGAGACTGAACCCATGGTCGGTGGGTAAGACTGAACCATTGGGAGGCAAGTGAGACTGAACCCATGGTAGGCGGGTGATACTGAACCCATGGTAGGCGGGTGACACTGAATCCATGGTAGGCGGGTGAGACTTAACCCATGGGAAGCGACTGAAACTGAACCCATGGTAGGCGGGTGACAGTGAACCCATGGAAGGCGGGTGAGACTGAACCCGTCGTAGGCAGGTGACACTGAACCCATGGAAGGCGAGTGAGACTGATCCCATGGTAGGTGGGTGAGACTGAACACATGGTAGGTGGGTGAGACTGAACACATCGAAGGTGGGTGAGACTGAACCCATGGTAGGTGGGTGAGACTGAACCCATGGAAGATGGGTGATACTGAACCCATGGTAGGCAAGAGAGACTTAACCCATGGTAGGTGGGTGAGACAGAAACCATGGTAGGCGACTGACACTGAACCCATGGTAGGCGGGTGAGACTGAACCCATGGTAGGTGGGTGAGGCTGAACCCATGGATGGTGGGTCAGAATGTACCCATGGTAGGTGGGTGACACTGAACCCATGGTAGGAGGGTGAGACTGAACCCATGGTAGGTGGGTGAGGCTGAACCCATGGATGGTGGGTCAGAATGTACCCATGGTAGGTGGGTGACACTGAACCCATGGTAGGAGGGTGAGACTGAACCCATGGTAGGTGGGTGAGACTGAACCCATGGAAGGCGACTGACACTGAACCCATGGTAGGCGGGTGAGACTGAACCCATGTTAGGTGGGTGAGACTGAATCCTCAGTAGGTGGGAGCCTGAATCCACAGTAGGTGGGAGCCTGAACCCATGGTAGGCGGGTGAGGCGAAAGCAATGGTAGGTGGATGAGACTGAACCCATGGTAGGCAGATGAGACTGAACCCATGGAAGACGGGTGAGGCTGAACCCATGGTAGGTGGGTGAGCCCATGGTTGGCGGGTGAGGCTGAACCCATGGTAGGTGGGTGAGCCCATGGTTGGCGGGTGAAATCATGGTAGGCGGGTGAGACTGAACCCATGGTTGTCGGGTGAGACTGAACCCATATTTGGCGATTGAGACTGAACCTATTGTAGGTGGGTGAGACTGAACTCATAGTAGGCGTGTGAGATTGAGGCCATGGTAGGCGGGTGAGACTGAACCCATGGTAGGTGGGTGAGACTGAACCCATGGTAGGCAGGTGAGATTGAACCTGAAGAATTCTTTGATTTATGAATTACTAAGAACTGACCGGTGTTGGGAGAAGTACTGACCTGTGTTGTGAGAAGTACTGACCGGTGTTGGGAGAAGTACTGACCTGTGTTGTGAGAAGTACTGACCTGTGTTTGGAGAAGTACTGACCTGTGTTGGGAGAAGTACTGACCTGTGTTGTGAGAAGTACTGACCTGTTTTGTGAGAAGTACTGACCTGTGTTGTGAGAAGTACTGACCTGTGTTGTGAGAAGTACTGACCTGTGTTGTGAGAAGTACTGACCTGTGTTGTTAGAAGTACTGACCTGTGTTGTGAGAAGTACTCACTTGTGTTGTGAGAAGTACTCACTTGTTTTGTGAGAAGTACTCACCTGTGTTGTGAGAAGTACTGACCTATGTTGTGAGAAGTACTGACCTCTGTTGTGAGAAGTTCTGACCTGTGTTGTGAGAAGTACTGACCTGTGTTTAGTAGTACTGACCTGTGTGAGAAGTACTGTCCTGTGTTTTTAGAAGTACTGACCTGTGTTGTGAGAAGTTCTGACCTGTGTTGTGAGAAGTACTGACCTGTGTTGTGAGAAGTACTGACCTGTGTTGTGAGAAGTACTGACCTGTGTTGTGAGAAGTAGTGACTTGTTTTGTGAGAAGTACTGACCTGTGTTTTGAGAAGTACTGACCTGTGTTGTGAGAAGTACTGAACTGAGTTGTGAGAAGTACTGACCTATGTTGTGAGAAGTACTGAACTGAGTTTTGAGAATCAATGACCTGTGTTCTGAGAGGCAATTATTTGCGTACTGAGAAGTACTGACCTGACTTGCGAGTACTAACCTGAGTTGTTGGTGGAGCAGTTCATTGTAGAGTTGATCCAGCAAGTGTACATACTCCCAGGGTTGTGTGTGCACCCACTGCTCCAGATCTCCCATCTTGCAGTAACTCTCACCGATCAAACTGGAAAAAAACATGAAGTTATTCTCACTGGGATCATTTTTTCTCACATGAGTCACTTTCCAGCAGAGTATTCTGACCCAGAGGAAAACGTTCACCATCATTCTGGTTTCACTAACTGACGGGGCTCTACGCGCCCTGTCGAACACTCAAACACGAACTTCAACAAATAGCTACAATACAGATAGACAGATCTTCTGTTAAAGTGCTTATTAGGAAAAGATATACAGTGATCCACTACCTGGATTCTTCCGGATTCGCTGGATTCGGGCGGATTCAAACGGTTTGTTGGAAATATAGCCGGATTCGGGCGGACTAAAACGGTTTCATTGGAAATAAAGACAAACCGGAAGAACTGTACAAAAAGAATTGAATACAACTAGTAGTTATAATACAGATAGACAAATCTAGTGTTAAGGTAATTATTAGAAAAATATATACAGTGATTCACTAACTGGATTCTTCCAGTTTGTGGATTCGGGAGGATTCAAACGGATTTCGCTGGATTCAGGCGGATTCAAACGCTTTTTGTGGAAATAAAGCCGGATTCGAGCGGATTCAAATGGTTTCGTTGGAAATGAAGCAAAATGGGAAGAACTGTTAAAAAAAATAGTCATCAGGGAATTATAGACTAGCTAGGTAAGAGAGTTGTCCAGTATAGTAAGAGCACCACTACCATGAAGATCTGTGTAGTGTGCAGAAAGGGCAAAGGACGAAGACAGGCTTGGATTGCTTGCCATCTGTGTGGTCAGTGATCCCTTAGTATATCCAGGGATTTTAATCTAGTGATCACACATGACATAAACTCAGAGAGATGTTTTTGTGTCTGCCCAAACAAGATACACCTGTACGAGGAAATGACATCTATATTAAAAGACAAGAACACCAATAAAACATCCTTCTTGAAAGACATGTCAGCATGGTATGACAGCTGGAAAAAAAAACATGGGTAGTAGGGATGAGGCTGTTTTGGACAGTGCTCCTGAGGGTGCTAGTGCTGTCCTGGAGGACAGTGCTCCTGAGGGTGCTAGTGCTGTCCTGGAGGACAGTGCTGAGGGTGCTAGTGTTGTCCTGGAGGACAGTGCTCCTAAGAGTGCTAGTGCTGTCCTGGAGGACTGTGCTGAGGGTGCTAGTGTAGTCCTGGAGGAAAGTGCTCCTGAAGGTGCTAGTGCTGTCCTGCAGGACAGTGCTGAGGGTGCTAGTGTTGTCCTGGAGGAAAGTGCTCCTGAGGGTGCTAGTGCTGTCCTGGAGGACAGTGCTCTTGAGGGGGCTAGAGCTGTCCTGGAGGACAGTGCTCCTGAGGGGGCTAGTGCTGTCCTGGAGGACAGTGCTCCTGAGGGGGCTAGTGCTGTCCTGGAGGACAGTGCTGAGGGTGCTAGTGTTGTCCTGGAGGAAAGTGCTCCTGAGGGTGCTACTGCTGTCCTGGAGGACAGTGCTCCTGAGGGGTCTAGTGGTGTCCTGGAGGACAGTGCTCCTGAGGGTGCTAGTGCTGTCTTGGAGGAAAGTGCTCCTGAGGGTGCTAGTGTTGTCCTGGAGGACAGTGCTCCTGAGGGGGCTAGTGCTGTCCTGGAGGACAGTGCTGAGGGTGCTGGTGTTGTCCTGGAGGAAAGTACTCCTGAGGGTGCTAGTGCTGTCCTGGAGGACAGTGCTGAGGGTGCTAGTGTTGTCCTGGAGGAAAGTGCTCCTGAGGGTGCTAGTGCTGTCCTAGAGCTTCTAAGGGGCTACTGCTGTCCTGGAGGACAGTGCTGAGGGTGCTAGTGTTGTCAGGGAGGAAAGTGCTCTAGAGGGTGCTAGCGCTGTCTTGGAGAACAGTGCTGAGGGTGCTAGTGTTGTCCTGGAGGAAAATGCCCCTGAGGGTGCTAATGCTTTCCTGGAGGACAGTGCTCCTGAGGGTGCTAGTGCTGTCCTGGAAGACAGTGCTCCTGAGGGGGCTAGTGTTGTCCTGGAGGAAAGTGCTCCTGAGAGTGCTAGTGCTGTCCTGGAGGACAGTGCTCCTGAGGGGGCTAGTGCTGTCCTGGTGGACAGTGCTGAGGGTGCTAGTGTTGTCCTGGAGGAAAGTGCTCCTGAGGGTGCTAGTGCTGTCCTGGAGGACAGTGCTCTTGAGGGGTCTAGTGCTGTCCTTGAGGACAGTGCTTCTGAGGGGGCTAGTGCTGTCCTGGAGGACAGTGCTGAGGGTGCTAGTGCTGTCCTGGAGGACAGTGCTGAGGGTGCTAGTGTTGTCCTAGAGGAAAGTGCTCTAGAGGGTGCTAGCGCTGTCCTGGAGAACAGTGCTGAGGGTGCTAGTGTTGTCCTGGAGGAAAATGCTCCTGAGGGTGCTAGTGATGTCCTGGAGGACAGTGCTCCTGAGGGTGCTAGTGCTGTCCTGGAGGACAGTGCTGAGGGTGCTAGTGTTGTCCTGGAGGAAAGTGCTCCTGAGGGGTCTAGTGCTGTTCTGGAGGACAGAGCTGAGGGTGCTAGTGTTGTCCTGGAGGAAAGTGCTCCTGAGGGTGCTAGTGCTGTCCTGGAGGACAGTGCTGAGGGTGCTAGTGTTGTCCTGGAGGAAAGTGCTCCTGAGGGGGCTAGTGCTGTCGTGGAGGACAGTGCTGAGGGTGCTAGTGTTGTCCTGGATTAAAGTGCTCCTGAGGGTGCTAGTGCTGTCCTGGAGGACAGTGCTGAGGGTGCTAGTGTTGTCCTGGAGGAAAGTGCTCCTGAGGGTGCTAGTGCTGTCCTGGAGTACAGTGCTGAGGGTGCTAGTGTTGTCCTGGAGGAAAGTGCTCCTGAGGGGGCTAGTGCTGTCGTGGAGGACAGTGCTGAGGGTGCTAGTGTTGTCCTGGATTAAAGTGCTCCTGAGGGTGCTAGTGCTGTCCTGGAGGACAGTGCTGAGGGTGCTAGTGTTGTCCTGGAGGAAAGTGCTCCTGAGGGTGCTAGTGCTGTCCTGGAGGACAGTGCTGAGGGTGCTAGTGTTGTCCTGGAGGAAAGTGCTCCTGATGGTGCTAGTGCTGTCCTGGAGAACAGTGATTCTGAGGGGGCTAGTGCTGTCCTGGAGGACAGTGCTGAGGGTGCTAGTGCTGTCCTGGAGGACAGTGCTGAGGGTGCTGGTGTTGCCCTGGAGGAAAGTACTCCAGAGGGTCCTAGTGATGTATTGGAAGATAGAGCTCGTGAGGGTGCTAGTGTTGTCCTGGAGGACACTGAAAACAACCTTATTCAGTCCACATAGGTTCTAAATAGAGATACTTCTGGAGATGGATCAAAATGGAATGAGGCCTCAGAAAATAGTTTTGACACACTTCCAGCAAGACCTGGTGGAAGCACTGATGTCCATACAGGAGTAAAAAATATTGAGGAAACAAGAAAAATAAATGCACCAGCAGTGAACGCAGCTGCAATAAATCCTAGCAAACAGATGTAAAATCTATGTAAATATTATGCCTTGGGTATCTGCAGGCACGGTATATCTGGTAAAACAGGTGGGACATGCACCTTTGACCATCCCAAAAAATGCCGCACCCACATGACAACAGGAGAGTGCAACTTCCTTTCTTGCAGCTTATTTCACCCAGAAATGTGTCACTCATCAATCCATGAAAGAAAATGTTACAATGCATACTGCCAGGCATATCAAAAAGGGACTAGAAGACACAGACCAGCCAGACTATGGGAAACAAAGGAGAGAAGCCTCAACCTCTCCAGGAACAGAGGTTTTTTAGGGCCAGAAGGGAAAAAGACAAGAAATGACAATAGTCCTACACCACATGAAAACACTTCTGGAGCAGAGGCACAGACATTAGCCTGTACCCCAGTACAACATATATTAGAGCCAGCAAATAAAAAAAAACCTAAGTTCCATCACCAATACGAAATTTATCTTTGCAAACATACAGGGTCTAAAGCCATCAAAAAACAACAAAATTCCTTACATCAAGGAACTGCTCACGGAGTCAAATGCAATGTTTGCAGCATTCACAGAGACCCACATAAAGGATCATTATGACAACGAAATATGGATCCCAGGTTATAACATATTCCGATGCGACAGATTAAACAGGAAACGATGGGGGTGGGTCGGCCTATATGTCACAGAGTCGCTAATTTGCACAGAACTACTAAACACTTCAAATGATGCAGTTGAAGTTTTGGCTGTAAGGATCGAAAAAAAACCTAGTCAT
Source organism: Cherax quadricarinatus (assembly GCF_038502225.1). NCBI lineage: Eukaryota > Metazoa > Arthropoda > Malacostraca > Decapoda > Parastacidae > Cherax > Cherax quadricarinatus. Next base: position 203,418 of record NW_027195088.1, read on the forward strand.
TGTATTAGTATACAAGCCTCCACATGCAACTTCCCAGTAATTCCAGGAGCAGCTTGTGAAAATTGACCATTGTAAGGAAAATCTCCCAACTCCTGCCCCAAACATCTTACCACTAGGAGATTTCAACCTGAGACACCTAAAATGGAGGAGTATAGCAATGTTTTAGCAGAGATCACCCCGGGAGTCAGCTCAGATGAAAATTCGCACACACACGAACTATTAAATCTTTGCACCAAATTCACCTTAAACCAGCAAATATTAGAGCTTACAAGACTAGAAAATACTCTGGACCTTATCTTCACTAACAACGATGATCTGATACATAATATAACCGTATCATAGACAATACACTCAGATCACAACATAACAGAGGTAAAGACATGTATGCACATGGCTTTGGACCAGCAAAATGTAAGCAGTCATGAAGGTTTCTTCACGAAATTCAATTTCAATAACAAAAACATGTAATGGGATCAAGTAAACCATGTCCTAAATGAAACAAGCTGGGAAGATCTAAACAACATGGACCTGAACATCTGCATTGAAAAAATGAATTCTGTGGTTCTTGAGATCTGCTCGAGACACATTCCCTTAAGAAAAAGAAAGAGAAGAGGTAAACTAGAAAGAGAGAGACATTCCCTACACAGATGAAGGCGATGAATCACAGAGCTGCTGAGTGGGGTCAATATATCTGAAATACGAAGGGAAGCACTAGTCAATGAAATTGCAAATATCGAACTTAAGCCGAAGGAATCTTATAAGAGACAAGAATCACAGGAAGAACTAAAAGCAATAAAGGAAATTGAAAAAAAAAAAATCTTCTCTTATGCCAAATCTAAGGGAAAAACAACATCCGGTATTGGGCCCCTGCTTAGGCGGGATGGGACATACACAGATGATAGCCAAGAAATGAGTGAGATACTAAAGTTCCAGTATGACTCAGTGTTCAGCGAGCCACTTCCCACACTAAGGGTCGACAATTCAAATGAATTCTTCATGAACGAAACCCAAAATCTGGTCATCCCAAAACTCTCGGCTATTATAACTCCACAAGATTTTGAAGAGGCAATTAATGACATGCCCATGCACTCTGCCCCAGGCCCAGACTCGTGGAAGTCCCTATTGCGTGACTTCAGCATTTTATGGAGAGGGAGTATGGACAAAAGGGTCCTCCCACACACACTAAAAACAACAGACATAACCCCACTCCACAAACGTGGCAGTAAAGCAATTGCAAAGAACTACAGACCGATAGCACTAACATCCCATATCACAAAAATCTTTGAGAGGGTTCTAAGATGCAAGATAACCAACCATCTACATACCCATCAGTTACACAACTCAGGGCAACACGGGTTTAGAGCAGGTTGCTGCTGCCTGTCCCAGCTACTGGACCACTATGACAAGGTCCTGGATGTTGTAGAGGATAAACAAAATACAGATGTAGTATACACAGACTTTGCTAAAGCTTTTGACAAGTGTGACCATGGTGTAATAACACAGATAAAGAAATAACGGGAAATGTTGGTAGATAGATCTACAGCTTCCTGACAAATAGAACACAAAGAGTAATAGTAAACAGAGTAAAGTCCCACGTAGCCATGGTTAAAAGCTCTGCTCCACAAGGCACAGTACTCGCTCCCATTCTATTCCTCATCCTCATTTCTGACATAGAGATGTAAGCCATAGCTCTGTGTCTTCCTTTGCGGATGACACCAGGATCACCATGGCAGTGACCTCCTTCGAAGACACCGCAAGACTCCAAGCGAACATCAACCAAATTTTTGAATGGGCAACTCAAAACAATATGAAATTCAACGAGGAGAAATTTCAACTACTCAGATATGGAAAACTTGAAGAAATTAAAAATTCTAACCATACAACAGAGCAGAAAAGTAATGTGAAGGGGCCCCTAAAGATTTTCAGTGAGAACGAAAAAAAAATTCGAAAAATTCACAAATTCAGTTAATCATAAAAAAAATAGGTTAATTAACTCTCTGGCAACACACTGGTAAAAGAAACATTTTTCTACGACATTCCTACAAGGAATTATGGTCATTTAAAACATCTAGGGTGATATCACCACCCTCAGCAGGTCTGCTCACCTGTTGTCAATTTTCATGTTTTTTCCGATTTTTTTTCGTGTATTTATTGTATTATTCTTTCTAATATAATAATTGACGATTTGGCATTATAAGAAAGTGGGCGGGACTTACACATTGTGAAGGCTTACTCAGTCCTGTAACAACTTCAGTCAGTATTACGAAGGCTGGCTCCTCCTCAGCAAAATTAATGCATGGAAAAAGAATAAAAACTGACAAACATAAACGCTTTATTAATTAGAATATAAAATATAAAACACTTAAACATGAAATATTGATCCTATATTAAAGAAAATGAAAAATGAAAAATATAAATGATATCTGAAATCAACGCTAATATATATATATAAAACTCGGGTGTCTGGTGTTGATGACACTGCGTGTTGTTGAAATCGTAGTTATTGCCGATGATGGGTGGGGGGGTCACAGGTGTTGGTGACAACCTACCGGCTCGTTCTTCACAGATTTTATAGCCGTCAATAATCCGTCCAGATGACAGGAAAGCAGGTTTACTCCACTGCAATAATGAGGGGTTATATCCTGCTACTTACATACACAAACAGGTAAGTGGATCAGAATTTGGGACGTCTCAGAACGTTAGTCCATCTCCTTCAGTTCTACTCGTTGATTAGCAGGTGACCCTCTCTGTCCTTTGAAGCTCTAAAGAGAGACAGATTACCCACTGCTTAAGAAATCACTCTCCATGATAAGTACAATACCTAAAAGATGTGGTGATTATTAAAACATTTTAACCTATCAAGACTGAAAGGACAAAGTTAATTATTGGTCAAAAGTGAAGCTTTCAACCAATAAGGCCACTAAAATATGATCAGGCCTGTACTTACAGTAGTGTTGGGAGCCGTGAGTCGAGTGATTTACTGTTTGACAGGAGCCCCACACGTCACCTTTCGGGGATGGGGGGGGAAGAGGGAGGGGAAGGGATAGCGGGAGCTAGACTGACCCTACCTTAACAAGCAGCAGGCAATCAAACTATCACTTTCGAGGAGGGAAAAATTGGTGAGAGGGGAATAGCGGGAACTGGACTTACCCTACCTTAACAAGTAGCCGGCAATGAAACTATTGTTACTATATACTCCCTCGCTACTCCTATCTATTAAACTTTTCCCTCACACTCCCCCATACCAAGACTTATAGTCAAGGAGTATAAGAAGATTACGTGAGGAAAAAGTTCTAACACGTGGAAGTTGCGTAAGGCAACAAATCTTCTACTGACTGTCACAACTTAACCAGTCAGAGAAATAATTGGATGAACAATTGATATATGCAATATGGAACTTAAAAGCCTGGAGTGCCAATGTCCACCTCAAGAGGCGACTGTTGGTTCCCTTAAAAGTTTCTAGGTATATCAAAGGTTTGTGGTCCGTTTCTAAAATGAATTCTTTTCCCAGCAAATAAAATTTAAGTTTGGAGATACCTCACACAAGGGCCAAACATTCCTTTTCTATGGTGGAGTATCTCGTTTCTGTGGGAAGGAGTTTCCGGCTTAGGAAGCATACAGGGAAGGGAGTACCATCATGGTATTGTAGTAACACCGCACCTAAGCCAGTATTGGAGGCATCAGTTCTTAAAATGTTTTATTAATATCTGGAATCTTAAGTATAGGGTCTTTCGAAAAGATACTTTTAATCTCATTAAACTTTTCCCGAGCTACGTCGGAAAGTTCAAGAGGTTCCTTCACAGACTTTTTAAAGAAATCGGATAAGATGCCTGTAAGATCAGTAAGGTTCGGGATAAACCGTGCATAAAAATTTACAGAACCAAGGAAGCTACACAAGAGCTTCTTGGTTTTGGGGAATTTAAATTCTAATAAAGCTTTGATCTTACTGGGGAGAGGCTGCAGAGAGTTATTAGAAAGTATCAGTCCAAGATATCTAATCTTGTTATACCCAAGGAAGCATTTCTTCTGCTTGGCAGTGAGGCCATGTGAGCGTAACCTACGCAAAACTGATGTTAATGTTTGGATATGTTCGCCCCACGTGGATGTCATTACGTAAATGTTATCAAAATAAACTGAAACATTTGGAATGTTACCCAAGACCTTTCTCATCAGTCTCACGTAGGTAGCACAGGCAGTTACCAAACCGAAGGGCATAGTTCTATATTGCATCAGTCCTTGGTGTGTAGGAAAAGCGGTGTACTGCTTAGAAGAAGGATCTAACATTACTTGATGATATGCCTGCGCAATATCAATCTCTGAAAAGAAAGAAGAGTCATAAAATTTGTGTAGATCGCTATCTATTAAGGGCATAGGCTCAGCATCCCACCGAGTTATAGCATTAAGGCCTCTGAAGTCAATAGCAAATCTATATGAATTATCCTCCTTCTTAACCATGACTACTGGTGAGCAATATGCAGATACTGAAGGTTCAATGATCTTTAGTTTTAATAATTTGTCTACCTCTCGGTCAAATGCATCCCTAAGGTTAACTGGAACTGGGTATAATTTTCGTTTGATAGGATTGTCCGTCACTAAGTCAATCTTATGGACTACCGTGGAGGTAACACCTGGAATATCAGTAAAGACGTCTGAAAAGTTACTCACACATTGAAGTAGTTCATGTCTCTTATGCTCATCCAAAGATTCATTAATATTAATGTTGGTTGCGCCCGAGTGGTCAAGAGTCACCAAGTCATGTAGTTCTTCATCATAGTCCAAGTTAGAGGTGTCAATTACACACACATTACATTCTTCAGTTGTCTTATCAAGTTCGTGTGGAAAAACCAAGTCAAAGTTATTAAGGCAGTTAACCGAATTTCTTCGGTAATATTTCTTAAGGATGTTGATATGATAAAGCTTAGGTTTCCCCTTGACTTCTATGAGGTAGTCAAATTTCACCACAAATTTTTAATACTTTATATGGACCTTTCCATGCTACTAATAATTTATTTGACTTGATAGGCAAAAGTACAAGAACTTCATCCACTACTTTAAAACTTCTCCTCTGACTTTTGGAATCAAAATAGGTTTCGTACTGGTCCATTGACAAGCTTAGGTTTTTCGAAACTATGTCAGAGGTCTTCTCAAGTTTGGATCTAAGGTCAAGGAGAAACTGGTAAGAAGACTGAACCTCAGCACTCACCTCCTCATTAGTCCATAAGTCATGAAGGATGGACAATGGGCCTCTGGCCTGTCTATCATAGAGAAGTTCAAAAGGTGAAAACCCCAAAGAGTCACTGGGAACTTCCCTCATGGCAAACAAAGCACAGGGTAGGTAACGATGCCACTCCTTAGGTTTAAGGGAGCAAAGTTTCCTTAAAATGGACTTGAGAATCGAATGCTGGCGCTCAATCCTCCTATTACAGCTGGGATGATAGGGTGTGGTGAAGAGAGGCTTCACTCACAGAAGTTGGTATAGATGTTGCATTAAGTCAGACGTGAATTGTGTCCCACGGTCAGAAAAAATTTCTCTAGGGATGCCCACTCTGGAGAAGATGGACAAAAGGGCTTCAGCCACCTCTGTAGTAGTTATGGTCTTTAAGGGAAAGGCTTCAGGGAAACTCGAAGCATAATCAACTAATGTTAATATATATCTATGTCCCCCAGATGAAAGTGGAGATAAAGGACCAACGATGTCAATAGCTACTCCTTCTAAGGGAACCATAAAGACTGGCATTTTGACCATAGGTACTCGCCTGGTACCTCGGGAGGATGACAGTTGGCAAACTTTACACGATCTACAATAGGTAGTGACATCTGAGGACATTTTTGGCCAAAAATAGGTTTCCCTACTTATATTTAAGGTTTTACGATGCGAGAAATGTCCGGCCACTGGCAGGTCATGAGCCATTTTAAGAACAGTCTCTCTGCATTGACTTGGAACAACTAAGATGGAATAGTCTATCTCATCTGAATTTAATTTGAATACTGACTTGTACAAGATACCTTTTATATATTCAAATTTATATGAAAAGTTTTTCCTTTGGATAACTTGATTTTGTTTAGCGGCATTATGGCAATTCTGAAGAGAAGGGCAATTACGTTGTAAAATGACAAAGGAGTCCTTCGATATATCTAAAGGCTTAAAGTCAGGGAAAATCAAAGTATTGATAGTAGGAAAAGCCTGGGCTTTGGTCTGAGCCCTAGTCAAGACATTTATGGTATCAGAGGTGATATCTTCACTTTAATCTAACAAGTGAACCGGTGATCCTACTACCTCGCTTTCGAGAGTAGCATCACTGGTTTTTAATCCCACATGAATCTCGCGAGACATTGTCTCATCTGAACTTTAGAGGGGCTTCTCTGACTCTACAGGAAGAGGGTCTGAAAAGCTTATGTCCACCTTTGGTGATGAAAGGTCAACCTCAGAAGGAAGAATGACACATTTTACATTACCTATTAGTACGGAGCAAGAAGTGATGGGAGCTATTATGGCTTCAGACCAACCTGTGAACCATTTAGACCTAATGTAACAACGGATGGTCATAAAAGTGTCCGTATGGCCCAAGTAGTCTGAAAGTATAACAGAGGAATGAGTTTGTTTTAGGTTAGGGAACAGCTTATCAGAAATGACTATACATGTGCATCCAGTGTCTCGTAAAATGGTAGATACATTAAGTCCATTAACTGTTCCTGAACAGAAGGGTGCTTGATCATTACAGTCTTTAAAACATCTTCCAACTTTTTGGACCTTCCTAGAAGGACAATCTGGACGTTTATGTCCCTTAACACCACACAAATGACAAACAGGAATGAAAGAAGTCATTTTACTTTCCACTAGTGTGACTAGAGGTTTTGATTTCTGAAGGTCTGATGAACACTTGCCCTTAGGGTTCGATCCCTTCAGGTCTTTATAGGAATTGTGAGCCTCAGCATATAGGTCAGCAGCCTCAGCAACTCCCTCAGCTTTAATCAGGTTACGTTCTCTAATGAATGTTCGTATCTGGTGATGAAGAGCTGTAAGGAACTGGTCAGCAACCATGAAGTCTCTAAGAGATTCATAACTGTGATCAATTCCTGAACTCTCTATCCAAAAGTCGAACAAACGAAAGTGTTACCTGTAACTGCTGAAAGTTCTGGCCAGGCTGTAAGGTAGCATACCTGAAATCTTTCCTGTAAGAATTAGTGGTATTTTGGTATGCTTTAAGGATTGCCTTCTTCAGTAGGTTATAATTGCATATAATATCCTGCAACAAAGTTGCATAGATATTCAAAGCTGTACCGGAAAATAACATTCGTAACCTGGTAGCCCAGGTGTCAGCAGGCCATTCACAGAGGGTAGCGGTATTTTCAAACCTGATAATGTATGAAGTTATGTCTTCCCCCTCTGTGAAGGGAGGTAAATTAGGTGTTGGAAAATGTGCACTAGCTGCATGATGTTCAATTACTCCTTCCTCTAATTGTTGTTGTGTAAGAGTTAACTTTTTATTCTCTAATTCAAGGCGAGCTTTTTTGAGCTCACAATTCTTTTCTCTCTCTATTAACTCAAGTTCTCTAGCTTTTTCCTCACATTCTCTAGCTCTTTCCTCATGTTCTCTAGCTCTTTCCTCAAGTTCTCTATCCTTTGCTCTTTCCTCAAGTTCTCTTAATTTAACTTGTTCCTCACGTACTTTAGCTTGTTCCTCACATACTCTAGCTCTCTCCTCACAATCAAGTTTATCACGCTCCTTTTTGTCTTCTCTCTCTTTCTAACTGTCTATCTTGGTTTTCTCTTTCAATTCGATCTCTTTCCTTTTTATCCTCTCTTTCTCTTTCTAACTGTCTTTCTTGATTCTCTCTCTCTATTCTTTCTCTCTTCTTATTCTCTTCTCTTTCCCTTTCTGTCTCTCTTCTCTCTCAATTCTCTCACTTTCAAGTCTTTCCTGGATCTTAGCACTAATGAAAGATTCTAAATTTTTCCCTGTTATTCCTAACTTACTTCCAGCATTCATCCAAAACTAGTATTCTTCGATACTTGCAAGAATAACTTAAACTACAAGGGGAAAAATGAAACAGGTATCAAAGAAAATGGAGGGTTCAATTCCTGCTCCGCTCAACCTGTAAATAAACCAGAGGGCTCGATCCCTGCTTTAATTAAACAATACGTATTAATGAAAACAAAGGGTTCTATGCTGGCTCCGAGCAAACAGTAAGTAGAATGGGGTCCGTTGACCATCCAATCTTCTACCGAACAAATCAAGAGTGTCCTACGATAATTCCCTTGATAAAATAAAGAGCTCAATGAAACAAATTGTCAGTGGAAAATCTCGGGTCCCTAGAGTCTAATCCTCCAAAGTGTTTCAAGCTCGATCAAAAAGGTGGCAGAATTAAATATTATATCCTGCCTGACTTGACTTACAATAAATTGAGACCATAACAATCACCAAATCTTTTAAATACCTGTACCGTAGTCCTACCATAGAGAATGATTACTCATGGCTGGTGGTAACCATCTGAGGTATGCAGCGTTGAAGTTCAAATGGTAGATTCGAGATGGAGTTGAATTTTGACTCAGTCGAGTTGATCCTGGCAAGGTCGCTGCTTGTGAAGGCTTTCTCAGCCCTGTAACAACTTCAGTCAGTATTATGATGGCTGGCTCCTCCTCAGGAAAATTAATGCATAGAAAAAGAATAAAAACCGACAAACATAAACACTTTATTAAGTGGAATATGAAATATAAAACACTTAAACATGAAATATTGATCCTACATTAAAGAAAATGAAAAATGAAAAATATAAATGATATCTGAATTCAATGCTAATATATATATGTAAAACTCAGGTGTCTGGTGTTGGTGACACTGCGTGTTGTTGAAATCGTAGCCGGTGCTGATGATGGGGGGGTCACAGGTGTTGGTGACAACCCACCGGCTCGTTTTTCACAGATTTTATAGCCGTCAATAATCCGTCCAGATGACAGGAAAGCAGGTTTTCACCACTGCAATGATGAGGGGTTATATCCTGCTACTTGCATACACAAACAGGTAAGTGGATCAGAATTTGGGACATCTCAGAACGTTAGTCAATCTCCTTCAATTCTACTCGTTGATTAGCAGGTGACCCTCTCTGTCCTTTCAAGCTGTAAAGAGAGACAGATTACCCACTGCTTAAGAAATCACTCTCCATGATAAGTACAATACCTAAAAGATGTGGTGATTATTAAAACATTTTAACCTATCAAGACTGAAAGGACTAAATTAATTATTGGTCAAAAGTGAAGCTTTCAACCAATAAGTCCACTAAAATATGATCAGGCATGTACTTACAGTAGTGTTGGGAGCTGTGAGTCGAGTGATTTGCTGTTTGACCGGAGCCCCACACGTCGCCTTTCGGGGGGGGGGGGGAGGAAGAGGGAGGGGAAGGGATAGCGGGAGCTAGACTGACCCTACCTTAACAAGCAGCCGGCAATCAAACTATCACTTTCGGGGAGGGGTAAAAAGGGGGGGAATAGTGGGAGCTGGACTTACCCTACCTCAACAAGTAGCCGGCAATGAAACTATTGTTACTATATACTCCCTCGCTACTCCTATCTATTGAACTTTCCCCTCACATACATAGACATTCTGGGAACATCTTGATGGCATCAGCAGAAATTCCAGTCTCGGGATAGCTGGGGAATATGTTTCAATATAACACTATTATCGCTACTACGGCTTATTTATCTATCACAATTGATCTAATATGACATAATAAACAATATAAATAAAAAAAAAATATGATAAATACTCCAGAATGAATAATATATGGCATATTCTTCGAGCGCTCCCTCTGGAATATAATATTCCTTAGCTAGGGATGGGCTTCCATTCTCCTCCTATCACTGCCAGGGTCCTTATATTAAAGAAAACGGAGAGTGGTAACTATGATATACACTTGTAATGCAGTATAAACCTAAGAAAAATGTTATTTTCTCGAAAAAAAAAAAAATCGGTGGTCTGGCTGTTTCGCAGATTATCTTGGAAATATGTTATTTACATATATATTGACTCTCTGTCATTAAAATTGCAGGAATGCAATGAAATTCACAAACAACATAAAGGAAAAATTGTTTTACAGGCTGGGGATTATCATTTTGAGATATCATAATTTGTTTTTTATTTTTGTGAGGGCAAAAGTCAGATATTTGGCTGAATGTCAAAACCATACAAACTTTTTTTTTTTTTGAGAATCAAGATAGGATAAATTACAGTAAAGCTAAACATGATAAATACAGTTTAGCATTGTTTTATGCATAGATAATGCCAAGACAGCTTCTAGAAGTCCCACTTCGACAGTAACTTGGAGTAACTTGCAATATGTATGATTATTAGTAAATAATTTTTCCCCAGTTGTTTTTTGAGTTATCTTATTGAAACTTGGTCACATTAAAATGGAAAGGTGATTCTTTACGTACAAAAAAGTGAAAGAAATCGAACGAAAAATAAAGAAGTTCAGATGGTAACTCATAAGGCCTCCTGAAGGGGGCTCTAGGGCAAAATTCTGCACGCGCTCAGCGCGCTGTCGAAAAAAATCGAAAAATTATGGAAATTGAGTTATTCATATCGAAAAATAGCTTAACTCTTTGGCAAAACAATGGTACCAGAATGAATGCTCTACGACGTTTCTACAAGAAATTATAGCCATTTATATCAGGTATGGTGACGGTGATGTGGGTAGCACGTCTGTTCACAGCACATATATTTTTAGGAATTTATTCCTTGTTTTTATCTCTTTTTCTTGCATTATTCTTTCTAACATAATAACTGACTATTTGGCATCATATAAGAGTAGGCGGAGATTATCCGTAGACTTTGAGCCTACCAGGCCTACCACCGCTCCAGAGAGTGCCAGGAAAAATCACTTCATTATTACGCTTATATCAGCTTATATATCAACTCTATGGCTTATTTATCTATCAGAATTGATCTAATATGATATAATAAACACTATAAATAACATACAAACATGTTATATACTCTAGACTGAATAAAATAGGCCATAATATGGCGAGCGATCACCAGGAATATTTCGATATAAATGAGTTACAGCTCGTCTCCATTTCGTATTCTTTGATCTTGTGATAGAAAATGGTGTTTTGAAGAGGAAAACTGCACTAGAACACCAGTTTACTAAGAAATACACCCAAAAAAAAAACCGCGATTTTCGCGATTTTTTTTTTTTTTTTTTTTTTTTGAGACGGTGGGTCGGCCGGCGCTCCTGGCCAATATGTCGGAAGTAACTTATTCACTTTACGGTACATTGTCTGCCTTTATTACTTAATTAAATGTAATAATATTCACAGACCGGGCCGCAGGGGCGTTGACCCCCGGAACTCTCTCCAGGTAAACTCCAGGTAATAATGATTTTTCTAATACGCAATTATTCATTTTTGGAAATATTCCAAATACTTTTGGAGTTACGTAGGAGTAAAGGGCAGATTTTTTGCAACATTCCAAGAACTAAGAAACTTTATTTTTTTGTGAAATAAAGATAAGTTATTTAGAAGAAAGGTAACTGTGGAAAATTGCATTTATCTGTATGTGTCATTATGTACATAACAATAAATGAACATAGATAATTATTATTTATCAGTTAGACAAGTAGGAATTTGGGACACCTAGGTCGCAAAAATGTCCCCCTTCGATACCTACAACTGTCATATCCACAAGTTGCTCTGGATCTATTAATTAAATGAAATTATACATACACCAGGAATGTTGGTAAATATATAAATTTGTGGACTGTATATTAAAATTAAAAAATGATTATAGATACTCATATACATAATAGAAAGAGAATATCTTATTGTCACTCACCAATTTGACTGGAGATTAATGTGTATCATACTCAGAAAACCTCACTCTAACTAAATCTATGAAAATAATGCTGGCCAGAATTATACACAAATCTAGAGAGCTTATCTGAGGTTCCTGGAGAAGTTTTGTACAGTCGCCTGATATCTCAAGTTACGCAGGAATGCATATCCACCAATTTCGCCTCCTATTTTAGAGGTGTCAGCCCAATTTTAACCTCTAGAGCATGACAAATTCTTCCCATTTCACCAACGTTCTAATACAAAATCAAACAAAATGGCGACTCTCCTTCTGCGCAGACGCAGGCTCTCCGTTTTCTATGACATAAATATTATTAAATACAGTATGGCCATCTATTTACATACAACTACTGTATTTCTGGAAAATATACACAGTGTTTTCCACACTGCAGCCGGGCGGAGTTCGTTGCTAAACGACTCAAATTACTCCTTCCTTTAGGAGACGATTCCAGCCGGTTCTGGCTTGAGTGGCTGTTCTCCTAGTAGGTCTTACTACGATTTCATTTTCCGGCATCACTTGGTCAGCGTTACCTTCCATATCACTCGTGTCACTTTCCCTCAGATTTTCATTTACATTTGATTGAACACCTAATTCCAAGGGAATCAATTTATTAATTGTGCATAAACTTTCCTGGCCATGACACAACACTTTGACATTCGTGACAACACCTTGTGCATCTGGGAATAATGTCAATACTTTGCCCAGAGGCCACAATGTTCGATGTTGTTCAGTGTCAATTAACACTATGTCACCTGGTTGAATGGTCTGTCGATTTACTGCCTCTGTCGCACCATAAAAGTGTTCACGTAGTGTAAGAAGATATTCCTTTCACCACACATTAGACAAATGATCGATTACTTTATTTAACATTTTAAATTTATTACACAACACTGCCGCATCATTGTAATCTTAATCACTTTCTTCCGGATTATCTCTATATACAGGGGCAGCTTCCAATTTCCTTCCACATATTACGTGAGGTGTTAATACATCTGCATCAGGAGTATCACTCATGTACGAGAGAGGCCTATTATTTATACGATTCACAAATAAACTGCACATAAAAGAGAGAAGCTTACGACGACGTTTCGGTCCGACTTGGACAAAGTCACAGTGTGACTTTGTCAATGGTCCAAGTCGGACCGAAATGTCGTTGTAAGCTTCTCTCTTTTATGTGTAGGTTATTTGTGTATCATTCCAGTCACGGTATTGTGCCTTTTTTGTTATTTATACGATTCTCTGCCTACACTAACACTGTACGGAATTCTTCCAAATTAATTCTCTTCCTGTGTAGTACTTTACGGAGACACCTCTTCATTGTGCCTATCAGTCTTTCGTACAGCCCCCCCTGCCAAAGGGCTCTAGGAGTAATAAATTTCCAGGTACACCCTCACTGACTTAACAGAAATTGAACATCGTTACTATTATTCAACTCAATCAAATGTTGAGCACCTGCTACAAAATTTGTGGCATTACCCGAAATCATCAATCTCAGACAGGATCTCCTAGCTGCAAGTTTTCGAAACAGCTGTATGAACTGTTCTTACCTGGAGTTTACCTGGAGAGAGTTCCAGGGGTCAACGCCCCCGCGGCCCGGTCTGTGACCAGGCCTCCTGGTGGATCAGAGCCTGATCAACCAGGCTGTTGCTGCTGGCTGCACGCAAACCAACGTACGAGCCACAGCCCGGCTGATCAGGAACTGACTTTAGGTGCTTGTCCAGTGCCAGCTTGAAGACTGCCAGGGGTCTGTTGGTAATCCCCCTTATGTATGCTGGGAGGCAGTTGAACAGTCTCGGGCCCCTGACACTTATTGTATGGTCTCTTAACGTGCTAGTGACACCCCTGCTTTTCATTGGGGGGATGGTGCATCGTCTGCCAAGTCTTTTGCTTTCGTAGTGAGTGATTTTCGTGTGCAAGTTCGGTACTAGTCCCTCTAGGATTTTCCAGGTGTATATAATCATGTATCTCTCCCGCCTGCGTTCCAGGGAATACAGGTTTAGGAACCTCAAGCGCTCCCAGTAATTGAGGTGTTTTATCTCCGTTATGCGCGCCGTGAAAGTTCTCTGTACATTTTCTAGGTCGGCAATTTCACCTGCCTTGAAAGGTGCTGTTAGTGTGCAGCAATATTCCAGCCTAGATAGAACAAGTGACCTGAAGAGTGTCATCATGGGCTTGGCCTCCCTAGTTTTGAAGGTTCTCATTATCCATCCTGTCATTTTTCTAGCAGATGCGATTGATACAATGTTATGGTCCTTGAAGGTGAGATCCTCCAACATAATCACTCCCAGGTCTTTGACGTTGGTGTTTCGCTCTATTTTGTGGCCAGAATTTGTTTTGTGCTCTGATGAAGATTTAATTTCCTCATGTTTACCATATGTGAGTAATTGAAATTTCTCATCGTTGAACTTCATATTGTTTTCTGCAGCCCACTGAAAGATTTGGTTGATGTCTGCCTGGAGCCTTGCAGTGTCTGCAATGGAAGACACTGTCATGCAGATTCGGGTGTCATCTGCAAAGGAAGACATGGTGCTGTGGCTAACATCCTTGTCTATGTCGGATATGAGGATGAGGAACAAGATGGGAGCGAGTACTGTGCCTTGTGGAACAGAGCTTTTCACCGTAGCTGCCTCGGACTTTACTCTGTTGACGACTACTCTCTGTGTTCTGTTAGTGAGGAAATTGTAGATCCATCGACCGACTTTTCCTGTTATTCCTTTAGCACGCATTTTGTGCGCTATTATGCCATGGTCACACTTGTCGAAGGCTTTTGCAAAGTCTGTATATATTACATCTGCATTCTTTTTGTCTTCTAGTGCATTTAGGACCTTGTCGTAGTGATCCAATAGTTGAGACAGACAGGAGCGACCTGTTCTAAACCCATGTTGCCCTGGGTTGTGTAACTGATGGGTTTCTAGATGGGTGGTGATCTTGCTTCTTAGGACCCTTTCAAAGATTTTTATGATATGGGATGTTAGTGTTATTGGTCTGTAGTTCTTTGCTGTTGCTTTACTGCCCCCTTTGTGGAGTGGGGATATGTCTGTTGTTTTTAGTAACTGTGGGACGACCCCCTTGTCCATGCTCCCTCTCCATAGAATAGAAAAGGCTCGTGATAGGGGCTTCTTGCAGTTCTTGATGAACACAGAGTTCCATGAGTCTGGCCCTGGGGCAGAGTGCATGGGCATGTCATTTATCGCCTGTTCGAAGTCATTTGGCGTCAGGATAACATCGGATAGGCTTGTGTTAATCAAATTTTGTGGCTCTCTCATAAAAAATTCATTTTGATCTTCGACTCTCAGTCTGGTTAGCGGCTTGCTAAAAACTGAGTCATATTGGGACTTGAGTAGCTCACTCATTTCCTTGCTGTCATCTGTGTAGGACCCATCTTGTTTAAGTAGGGGCCCAATACTGGACGTTGTTCTCGATTTTGATTCGGCATAGGAGAAGAAATACTTTGGGTTTCTTTCGATTTCATTTATGGCTTTTAGTTCTTCCCGCGATTCCTGACTCCTAAAGGATTCTTTTAGCTTAAGTTCGATGCTTGCTATTTCTCTGACCAGTGTCTCCCTACGCATTTCAGATATATTGACCTCTTTTAGCTGCTCTGTTATTCTTTTCCGTCGCCTGTAAAGGGAGCGCCTGTCTCTTTCTATTTTACATCTACTCCTCCTTTTTCTTAGAGGAATAAGCCTTGTGCATACATCGAGTGCCACCGAGTTAATCTGTTTTAGGCATAAGTTGGGGTCTGTGTTGCTTAGTATATCTTCCCAGCTTATATCGGTTAGGACTTGGTTTACTTGGTCCCACTTTATGTTTTTGTTATTGAAGTTGAATTTGGTAAATGCTCCCTCGTGACTAGTCTCATTATGTCGGTCTGGGGCTCCACGCATACATGTCTGAACCTCAATTATGTTGTGGTCTGAGTATATTGTTTTTGATATGGTGACATTTCTTATCAGATCATCATTGTTAGTGAAGATGAGGTCTAGTGTATTCTCCAGTCTAGTAGGCTCTATTATTTGCTGGTTTAAATTGAATTTTGTGCAGAGATTTAAAAGCTCGTGTGAGTGTGAGTTTTCATCAGAGCTGCCTCCTGGTGTTATTACTGCAACAATATTATTTGCTATATTCCTCCATTTTAGGTGCCTTAAGTTGAAATCCCCCAGGAGCAAGATGTTGGGTGCAGGAGCTGGAAGATTTTCCAGACAGTGGTAAATTTTTAACAGCTGTTCCTGGAATTGCTGGGATGTTGCATCCGGAGGTTTGTAGACTACCACAATGACTAGGTTTTGGTTCTCGACCTTTACTGCTAAAACTTCCACTACATCATTTGAGGCATTAAGCAGTTCTGTGCAAACAAGTGACTCTGCAATGTACAGGCCAACCCCCCCCCCCTATTGCCTGTTCACTCTGTCACATCTGTATAGGTTGTAACCTGGGATCCATATTTCGTTGTCCAAGTGATCCTTTATGTGGGTCACAGTGAAAGCCGCGAACATTGCCTTTGCCTCTGCAAGCAGTCCACGGATGAAAGGTATTTTGTTGTTTGTTGCTGGCTTTAGACCCTGTATATTTGCAAAGAAGAATGTTATTGGACTGGTGGTATTTTTGGTACTGGGGGAGGATTTTTTTTCCGGCATTAGTATCTGTATCTGTTGGTTTGGAGTGAAGGCCATCGACTGTGGTTCCACTCCAGGAATGACTGGATTTGGTGTACGATTTCTGCCATTTCCTGCCAGTTTTTTTTCCTTCCTGGCACTAAAAAACCTCTCCCTCTTGAGTGGCTGTGGCTACCCAGGTTTTCCCATGGCCTGTATGTTTTGTATCTTTTTGTCCCCTTTAGATGGTATGCCTGGCAATTTAAGTTATAGCACAGTCTTTCCTGCACTGAAGAGGTACACAGTTCAGGGTGAAAAAGCTTACAGGAAGGGAGTTTGCATTTTCCTGTTGTCATATGGGCATGGCATTTTCTAGGGTGGTCATAGTTGCACGTCCCATCTGTTTTTCCAGATTTCCCATGCCAGCAGATACCAAGTGCATAGTATGTGCACAGGCTTGGTTTCCGTTTGCCTTAGGTTTCTGTGACTGTATTCCCTGTTGGTGCATGTTTCCCTGTCTTACTTCTATCCTCCCTAGCACAAACAATGGAGCTCCCACCAGTTGTTTTTGGTAATATATCCTCACTATTGCTAGTGGAGTCCTCTTGTTTGCTATTTCCTGCGGTATTTCTAGTTTGCAATATTGGTTTTATCTTATCTTTGACTACACTTGTTTCCCTACTATGGCTCCTGTCCCCTATGAGGTCATTTATATGTATTCCTTCCTGCGTATAATTCCCGACTACCTGGACAAAATCTCCAGCTTCACCATTACTGTCTCCCAGGACAGCATCTCCAGCTTCACCATTACTGTCTCCCAGGACAGCACCTCCAGCTTCACCATTACTGTCTCCCAGGACAGCACCTCCAGCTTCACCATTACTGTCTCCCAGGACAGCATTATCAGCCCCACATTTACTGACTACCAGGACATCACCTCCAGCCTTACAGTTTCTGACTACATGGCCAGTATCAAGGGCAGTACCATTCAGCCCAGACTTTTTATGTTCCCATCTGTTGTAGAAAGCTTCCAGGCTTTCTATGAAAGCAGCTTTGATGTTGTCCTCTTTTAATACCCTTGTGATTTTAGTCCACAGATTTTCCTCATTTGGGCATACCCAAAAACACTTTCCTGTCTTAACACTGTTTGTAGCTAGTTCTTGGATATCTGCACAAGGGGCGTGACACCAATTTCCACAAAAATGACAATTTACCCATGTGGAAGCCCGTTTGTTTGACCACAGACTACACACAGCTTCATAATTCTACTAGCAACCTCTTCAATATTCTATTAATAACCTCCTTAAATGAAGCTCTAGCTATTTGTATTTCTGTTTCTAACTGTTTTTGTATATTGGACAGCTTACCGTCACGTTCCTGATTTATATTTAATGTTTGTGTTTATAATGGCGCCTACAACCCCATCCGTTCACAGTTCTGCAGACAAGTCCTGTGCCACTTCTAAATGAACTGTCCTAGTAGCAGTACAGGTGAACAAACAAACATACACTTTCAGTGGAACACCAGCTGAAGTACCTGTTAAAATTATTGGACCACTATAGTCTACAACTGTTACATCAAATGGTTTCACTAATTGTACACGCTCTATTGCGTGTACAATTGTCTCTATTGCGACACAAAGTTCGATAAAACGTCGCCGCCAAAATCCTTCTCATCACATCCCCACCCACCTTCCCCCTCATACCCCATAAAACATATATGTAGTCCACGATGACATATGTTAAACCTCTTACCACACTCTCATCCACACCACTCATATCAAGACTCAACGCTCGCAATACCGACACACCTTGACCCCCCACCCTCACCACTGCCATACTCATCCATACCCTGATGCACTCCAAACCTTCACAAAAATAGACGACATGATACGCAGTCTCTTCCCCACTGCATCTGCCACACCCCCCACCCTCAATAACCCTCCTATCTCGGAGCATCGCTCCCGTTGGCAAAATCCCATGCAGGAAACGGTACATAACCTCACCCGCCCTAGGTCGTATCCTTAATTTACTAAATCTTCGCCATATTACATCCCATGCATACATTAGGTAGATCCCTTCAACTGGCGCCACTACATATCCCCCTAACGATTTACACAAAGTTCCCACCTTTACTTTTCCCGGTTCCCTGGCTAACATTAAGGCACGTAACACTGTTTCACATTCCTTCATTTCCACCCCTCCATACCATTTCCTCATGTGAGCATGTACCTTATCTAGCTGACCCTCCCTCCATCCACCTGCACTCATCACTTCCCTCTTAATAAACACACATTTCACGCGCTTTCTCAAGTCCAACAAACCCAACCCTCCCCTACATACCGGCAATATCACTACCTCCCTTCGCAACCAGTTGCACCCTGAACCCCACAAAAATTTGAACACCATTCTAAGAATACTCGTGATCGCCGTTCCTGTTAACGGCATCACAGCCGAAACAAACCAGACTTTACTATATAGTAATACATTGATGACAATTGCACGTTGCCTAAGGGTTAAATGGTGAGGTCGCAGCATTCCCAACCGTCGCTGCACCTGTTCCACCATCCTATTCGAATTGCTAACCCTTGCAGCACTCAGGTCAGCCTCATACATGACACCGCAGATTTTCAGACTCCCGGTCCTCCGCTGCACAACATCACATCCCCAATCTAATCTCTCTGCCCACTCTCCCAGCCCCATGATCATTGACTTTTCCAGATTTACCTTCATCCCAGTAGCTCTCCCAAAAGTGTGTACAACTTCCCCCAAAAGTCCTAACCATGTCTCCTCACTTACCAAAATAGTGCTATCATCAACATAGCCCACCAAACCAGGCCACGGCTTCAGCTCCCCATCCCTCCCCCCCGTCCTTAGACGATCCTCCACCATCCTATAAAAGGGATCCTGAACACATGCAAACAATATAGGACATACCTGCCGAAGACCCCGCTCCATGTTGACTCCCCCCCCCACACACCCATTGATTTGCACCCTTACCTTCGCATTTGAGTACAACGTATCCACCCACCCCACTATTTCTTCGCCAAACCCCTGTCGTAGGAGAATATCCCTCAAAGCCTTTCTTTCTACCCTATCATAAGCCCCTTGCCAATCCAACGCCACCAACGCCCCTCTTCCCCTTTCCATGTCCTCCAGGAACCCCTTGATAATCCCGTGGCCCTCGCTCATTGACCTACCAGGTAAACCAAACTGAGACTCAAACACGACCCTCCCCACAACACATTTAAGTCGATTCCCAAGAATTTTCGCAAATAATTTATAATCAGCACAAAGCAACGAAATGGCTCGGTAATCCCGAAGGGTACTCTGCTGTTTACCCTTTGGGACCAACACCACCACCGCCGTTGCCTGAGATTCTCCCATCTTACCTCCATCTTTCATGGCATTCATTAACCTTACTAGGAAACCCCTAAGCAGACCCCAGTGCTGTACATAAAATTCACTTGGTAAACCATCGATCCCGGGTGCCTTACCCTTCCTCATGTCCATAAGGGCTCTCCATATTTCCCCCTCCTCAATGACCCCACCCAGTGCCTCCCGATCACTCCTCCCCAGTTTGCACGGCACATACTCACATACCTTCCCAAGAACCTCGCCATCCACCCCACTACTTTTCCCATATTCCTCAAACCATCTATCTGCATATGCACTCATCCCCTTGGTGTCCCTTAATACCTGACCCTCTCTCTAAAACCCCCCACAGAAGATATGACTTGCAAACCCGGTATTGTAGTCGTTCGCTGTCGTACCTTCTGTCCTCGCAGCACACAAGCTGATGGCTTGTCGCCCCAGAGTACTTCGTCCAACCCCGCCTGTACCCGTACAGCTGCAAAACGTTCTTCTTGCAAATCCCGTATTCTGTCCTTCAACATGTGTACATCCACCACCGGGTACACCCCAGCCACCGCCCCCCCCCCTCGTAACAATCCCGTAATCTAGATTCTAAGTAATTTGACAAACCATACCGCAATTGATTAATGCGTTTGCCCTCCCTCACATAAAATTGACGTATTCTTAACTTAGCCACACTATCCCACCATCCTACCACATCTTCCTCAGTCCTTCTGTCGGCACAGAGCTGTTCCCAAAATATTGCAAACGCTTCCACTCCCTCCCTATCCCCCAAAACCATCGTGTTCAGTTTCCAATAACTTCCCTGCCTACGAGCCAAAGCATCCCATCCCACCTCCACTAATACCGCCCTATGATCGGAAGACACCATCTCAATAGTTTTAAAAGACTCTACCAAAACCCTCTGAGATAAATATAACCTGTCCAAACGAGCCGCATATCCCCTTCTTATAAACGTATGTTCCACCTCCCACAGACCTCCCCCGAAAGCATCACATAACTGAAGATCTCTAAGCAGGCCCCCCAAGACTGAGGAAAAATATCCCGCTCCTCTGGGTTCCACGTCGGTCCTCTTAATTACACAATTCCAATCCCCCCCCACAATCGCCACAGACGGCAACGTGCGTAGGTAGTACACGAGCTCCTCCTGCACAAAATCCATCTTCACTTTCACGTCACTTTCTGCTGGGGCATACACACACACAAACGCCACTCTCTCTCCCATCCACCATCCTTCCACACGTAATACTCTCCCCCCTCCCCCCCCTCTTTCCTATGCAATACAAACGGGCTCGCCTCGCTGATCAACACACCCACTCCTCCTTTTAAACGCTCAGACGGCAACACA
Source organism: Cherax quadricarinatus (assembly GCF_038502225.1). NCBI lineage: Eukaryota > Metazoa > Arthropoda > Malacostraca > Decapoda > Parastacidae > Cherax > Cherax quadricarinatus. The sequence continues at coordinate 224,587 of NW_027195088.1, forward strand.
TAAGCCTGATACCCAGGCACCACTAATTCACGACCAAGCTTAAAATTGTGCTCCTGCACAAATGCTACGTCAACCTTGTACCTATTCAAAAACATCCTGAAGCACTCCCGTTTAACTCCATCACACAGACCATTAATATTTATTGTTACACACCTGAGGCCAGTTTATGGTTTCCTTCCCCGCCTCATGTCAAGACCATTCCCTTTCAGACCATTCCCCTGGACTGTGCCTTTGCCACAGACTCCCCCCTCCTTCCCAACCATCCCCCCCTTCTGTTGTGTCCCTCTCGCAGAGTCACTCTGGGTACCATAACCCCATGTCTTTTTCCCCGGCCTTTGCGCCGGCGTCAGAACATCGTCCGAATCTGACGCTGCTGCCCTTTTCCTTGTAGCTCCCTCAGTTTCCATATCTGAGTCCTGGGAGCCAGCACAATGGACTTCCACCTCTACCACCCTTAATCTGCCTCCATGTCCTTCCATGGCACTCGCACTGTCCACCACAGGTGCCACCTGATCCTCCCCTTCCCCACACACACCTTCTGCCCTTATCCCAGGTTCTTGTTCGCTGTAATTCTCCACCTCCGTAGACTGCAACATAGCCTGTATCACCGTCTCCAACTCCTCCTCAATAGCCTTCACTGCTGCGCCCTCCTGCACCTCCTCACTTGACAACTGTACTGTTGATGGGCCAGGTGATTCATGTATCACCACTTCTTCCGATTTCACAGGCGGAGCCACCACCTCTTCACTCCACATGCGACCACGCCCTCCTCCTTGCCCCCCTTCTTCCTTAGGCATCAGGTGCTCATGCGCAGGTGCTCCACCCCTTGCCGGCCCAGGAGCCATACTCCGCTTGCCACAGTCTGCCGCCATATGGTCATATTCGCCACACAGTCGGCACGTACGTCTCTGCCCCGCATACGCTACCATTAACTGGGTTCTAAACTCTTCGAGATATACATACGAGGGTATAGGATGCCTTAGCGTCATCTTGAGATTAAAAGAACCCTCAGGAAATCCTGTGTAAGCACCTTTTACCCATTTGCCAGGTTGGGCCAGATGTACAGTTCCATAACGTTCGAATACATTTCGAATATCTACCTCATCAGCCTCAAAAGGCACGTTGCGGAGCTTAACCCACGAATAATGTCGTGATACATCAGTCAACTTGACCCTCACTGCCGGTGTTACGTTAATGCTGACATCTTGGTAACGATCAACCAAAGCCTCGTATACTTGAGCAGTTAGCACTTTCACGAAAATTCTATATACACCGTTCAGTGCCACTCCATATAAATCCTCGTCTCTGATGCCGTATGTCTCTCGTATAATTTTGGGCAATAACACATCGACTGACGTAGGCGTTAAAGCCCCACTAATAAGTTCAATGCCCACAGTATTCACTCTCCTGCGCACACCTGGCACCATGTTGTTGACTAAGTAGCTCGTCTGGGAAACAGTAGAGGGGTGCAAAGCACGACCGCACTCTACCTCATCCAGGCAGCGAATGCACAACACCTCCTCGTACCACTGCTGGCAGGTCACTGAGGAGCGTCAGGCAAGGGGGTCTACACGGCCCAAGAGCGATGCAGACAATAACCGTGCATCCTTGTTAAAATAACTGATGGAGGCTTTTGCATGTGTACAGACTACCGTAAGGTGAATGAGGTCACAATCACAGATGCTTACGCTCTTCCTCGTCTGGATGACGTAATTGACTTTGAGGGTAAGGCTACTTTTGTGTCCAAGTTAGTTCTTAAAGGTTGACTATCAGGTACTTTTGACGGATAAAGCGAAGGAAATCTCTGCCTTCGTAATTCCAGGAGGTTATTATCAGTATATTGTTACCGCCTTCGGAATGAAAAACTCCCCCTCTTCATTCCAGAAAATTATCTATCAGGCTATTAAAGGACTTGCAGGTATTGCAGCTTATCTAGATGACATCGTGGTGGTGTCTGATACTTGGGATCAACACCTGTTTAGACTTAAGTCTCTCTTTAAGACTTTCCAGAGTTCCCATTTAACTGTTAACTTATCTAAGTTTTCCTTTGGACAAACTACTGCTACTTTTCTGGGCCATGAAGTAGGTAGTGGTAAAGTTGCTCCCTAAATTCTCTAAAGTTCTTGCCACTAAACATTACCCAACTCCTCATGATAAGAAATTTCTTGGTATAAACCTTGGTAAAAAATACCGACAAGTTGGTTTAGAAAGACACCTAAGCAAACACTATAACATATTTATTAGAAAACGTTTCGGTCCTGGGGCCTTGATCACTTCTAACATACAGAGGTAGAAAGACATTATATATACGTGGAGAGTGAGGTGTGGCCTTTGTGAGGGAAAAGTACAACAGACAGGGGTAGCGAGCAAATATATGGTGATAATAGTTTGATTGTCAGGCTGCTTGTTAAGGTAGGGTCAGTGTCTTGCTCACACTATCCCCTCCTTTTTCCACACTGAAAGGTGAAATGTGGGACTCAGAGCAAATAGAAAATCACTTGACTCACTGCTCTCAACACAACTGTAAGTAAATGCCGCCTCTGCTTCGGTTTTAATTGGTATATTAGTTAAAAGCGTCACTTTTATCTAATTTTGAGACTTGGCTCACCCTGTCTTGACTTTCATGTTTAAAATTCTTTTCTTTAAATCCTCACCATTCTTTTAAATGCTTTAATTATCATGGAAAGTGATTTATCGAGCAGAGGTTAACTTTTGTCTCTTTCTAGCATTGAATGCTAGCTAGGGTCACCTGGCGACTACAGTCAGTTCTGAAGGAGAGGAACTTCACTTGAGTTCAGAGACGTCACCCATGATCTACGTACCCAGGCAGCTACCCCTCATCTCTGCAGTGGTGAACGACCTGCCCAGGCAGCTACCCCTCATCTCTGCAGTGGTGAACGACCTGCCCAGGCAGCTACCCCTCATCTCTGCAGTGGTGAACGACCTGCCCAGGCAGCTACCCCTCATCTCTGCAGTGGTGAACAACCTGCCCAGGCAGCTACCCCTCATCTCTGCAGTGGTGAACGACCTGCCCAGGCAGCTACCCCTCATCTCTGCAGTGGTGAACAACCTGCCCAGGCAGCTACCCCTCATCTCTGCAGTGGTGAACGACCTGCCCAGGCAGCTACCCCTCATCTCTGCAGTGGTGAACGACCTGCCCAGGCAGCTACCCCTCATCTCTGCAGTGGTGAACAACCTGCCCAGGCAGCTACCCCTCATCTCTGCAGTGGTGAACGACCTGCCCAGGCAGCTACCCCTCATCTCTGCAGTGGTGAACGACCTGCCCAGGCAGCTACCCCTCATCTCTGCAGTGGTGAACGACCTGCCCAGGCAGCTACCCCTCATCTCTGCAGTGGTGAACGACCTGCCCAGGCAGCTACCCCTCATCTCTGCAGTGGTGAACGACCTGCCCAGGCAGCTACCCCTCATCTCTGCAGTGGTGAACGACCTGCCCAGGCAGCTACCCCTCATCTCTGCAGTGGTGAACGACCTGCCCAGGCAGCTACCCCTCATCTCTGCAGTGGTGAACAACCTGCCCAGGCAGCTACCCCTCATCTCTGCAGTGGTGAACGACCTGCCCAGGCAGCTACCCCTCATCTCTGCAGTGGTGAACGACCTGCCCAGGCAGCTACCCCTCATCTCTGCAGTGGTGAACGACCTGCCCAGGCAGCTACCCCTCATCTCTGCAGTGGTGAACAACCTGCCCAGGCAGCTACCCCTCATCTCTGCAGTGGTGAACGACCTGCCCAGGCAGCTACCCCTCATCTCTGCAGTGGTGAACGACCTGCCCAGGCAGCTACCCCTCATCTCTGCAGTGGTGAACAACCTGCCCAGGCAGCTACCCCTCATCTCTGCAGTGGTGAACGACCTGCCCAGGCAGCTACCCCTCATCTCTGCAGTGGTGAACAACCTGCCCAGGCAGCTACCCCTCATCTCTGCAGTGGTGAACAACCTGCCCAGGCAGCTACCCCTCATCTCTGCAGTGGTGAACGACCTGCGTTTTCTACATTGCGCTGTGTCAACAGCATCGACATAATTTTATTCCATTATTCTGTATAAATTAGAGTTGGATTCAATTATCATTTATATATTTCTTTTTTTTCTTTCAAATAAGCTAAAGTTCATGTTTATTTGTTTTAGAGTTTCAATTCTTACAATAAAGTGTTTACATTTGTATGTTATTGTTCATTTTCTATTCATTAATTTTCCTGAGGAGAAGCCAGCCTTGGTAATAAATAACAAAAAGGCACAATACCGTGACTGGAACGATACACAAATAACCCGCACATAAAAGAGAGAAGCTTACGACGACGTTTCGGTCCGACTTGGACCATTGTAAATGGTCCAAGTCGGACCGAAACGTCGTCGTAAGCTTCTCTTTTATGTGCGGGTTATTTGTGTACAGCCTTGGTAATGCCTACTTAAGATCTTACAGGGCAGAGTAAGCCTTCACAAGTGGCGACCTTGCCAGTATACTCAACTGAATCAAGATTCGACTCCATCTCGAATCTACCATTGGAACATCAACACCGCATACTACAGACGGTTACCACCAGCCATGAGTAATCATTCTCTATGGTAGGACTACAGTACAGGCATTTAAAAGATTTGGTGATTGTTATAGTCTCAATTTACTGCAAGTCAAATCAAGGCAGGATATAGTAGTTAATTCTGCCACCTTTGTTTTTGAGCTTGAAGCGATTTGGAAGAATAGACTCTAGGGACCCGAGATTTTCCAATGACAAGTTGTTTCATTGAGCTCTATTTATTATATCAAGGGAAGTGTTGTAGGACACTCTTGATTTGTTGGTGAGAAGATTGGATGGTCAAGTGACCCCAGACAACTTACTGTTTGGTCGGAGCCGGCATAGAACCCTCCGTTTTCATTGATATCCGTTTTATTTTCCCCTGGTAGTTTAAGTTATTCTTGCAAGTATGGAGGAATACCAGTTTTGGAAGAACGCTGGGAGTTAGGAATAACTGGGAAAAATTTAGAAGCTTTCATTAGCGCTAAGATCCAGGAAAGAATTGAAAGAGAAAGAAATGAGAGAAAAGAAAGACAGAGAGAAAGAGAGGAGAAAATGTATTAAGAATTGAGAGAGAAAATCAAGAAAGACAGTTAGAAAGAGAAAGAAAGGAGAAAAAGGAGAGAGAGAGAATCGAGAGAGAGGAGAAAAAGGAGCGTGATAGAATTGATCGTGAGGAGAGAGCTAAAGTACGTGAGGAACAAGCTAAATTAAGAGAACTTGAGAAATGAGCAAAAGATGGAGAACATGAGATATGAGAGAGAGAGAAAGATCGTGAGGTAGAGAAGGCATTTCTTGAATTAGAAAATAAAAAGGTAACCTTTACATAACAGAAATTGGAGGAAGGAGTGATTGAACACCATGCAGCTAGTTTACATATTCCAACACCTAATTTACCTCCCTTCACAGAGGGGGAAGACATAACTTCACACATTATCAGGTTTGAAAATACCGCTACCCTCTGTGAATGGCCTGGTGACACCTGGGCTACCAGGTTAGGTATGTTATTTTCTGGTACAGCTTTGAATACAATTGTGTCAGCAGTCTCTAGTATTACTGTGTCAGCAGTCTCTAGTATTACTGTGTCAGCAGTCTCTAGCATTACTGTGTCAGCAGTCTCTAGTATTACTGTGTCAGCAGTCTCTAGTATTACTGTGTCAGCAGTCTCTAGTATTACTGTCAACAGTCTCTAGTATTACTGTGTCAGCAGTCTCTAGTATTACTGTGTCAGCAGTCTCTAGTATTACTGTGTCAGCAGTCTCTAGTATTACTGTGTCAGCAGTCTCTAGTATTACTGTGTCAGCAGTCTCTAGTATTACTGTGTCAGCAGTCTCTAGTATTACTGTGTCAGCAGTCTCTAGTATTACTGTGTCAGCAGTCTCTAGTATTACTGTGTCAGCAGTCTCTAGTATTACTCTACCATACTACACTTGTAATCTTCTCTCATGTACCATGTACTATGCTGCACTTGTAGCCTACTCTCATATACACAAATAATCCACACATACAAGAGAGGAGCTTGAACCATTTACAAAGTCACACTAACGAGAAGTGGAGCAGGACGGGCATATATAGGCAGGAAGAGGTAGTGGTGGTGGTGGTGGTAGTAGTAGTAGCAGTAGTAGTAGTAGTAGTAGTAATGGTAGTGGTAGTGGGGAATTATGGAGGAGGAGGAGCCAGTCAAACACAAAGAAAGGGGAGCACTGCAATGGAGCTAGGTGCCCACAGAGGGAGAGCAAGAACACAGAGGTGGTGGGGAGGGGAAGTAATGAAATAAATAATGAAGGAACAGAAACACAAGACAAAAGAAAGAAAGACAACCCAGAAGAGGAAAGAAAAAAATTAAAAAAGGAAAGAGGAAAGGGGAAGAGGGAGAAGAAGAAAAAGGAGGAATCAGGTTAAGTCACGGGTGTTCTGAAGTTTGGAGCATTTTACAATGTAGTGGGACAGGAAGGCATCTACAGAGACGAAGCCAGGACTAAGATTCAAACAAGGAAAGTTGTGTGTTAAGGAGGATTCAACCAGACGTTGACTGTTAAAGTTGGAAGTAGGGAAGACAGTTTTAGCAGAAGACCAGTCAATAGGATGGCTGTGATCTCTGACGTGACAGAAAAGAGCATTGTTAGTGTCGGCAAGCCTAACACTATTTTTGTGCTCCTTAAGTCTGTCAGAAAGAGATCGACCAGTTTCTCCAAAGTATTGAATAGGACAGGAGGAACGAGAAATAAAGCAGACACAAGGAACATCTGTAGAGGGAGGAGAGGTATGAACGAGATTAGTGCGAAGAGTGTTAGTCTGGTGAAAAGTAAGCTTGATGTCTAAGGGACGGAGAGAATTGTTGAGATTAGAAAGACCGGAAATGTAAGGAAGGCAGAGGACAGAAGAGTTCCCAGGAGTAGAGAGTTTGGGAGAGAAGAAATGGGAAGGGTAGCCAAGATGGGAAAATGAATTATGTAGAGTTGAAATTTCTGCTGGAAGGAACCGAGGATCACAGATGCTGAGATCACGGAGAAAGATGAAGATAAGAACACTTTTCTTGACAGGGGAAGCATGATAGGAAAAGTAGTGAATATACATGCAACTGTGCATAGGTTTGTGGTAAACGGAAATGGCAAAACCTGTATCTGAGCAGTGGACATGGACATCAAGGAAAGGAAGCAAGAAATTAGATTCCCATTCAGCTTTAAACTTAATGGAAGGGGCAAGATTATTAAGAGCTTCAAGGAAAGGTTGGAAGAGACTGGAGTCATGAGGCCACAGAGCAAAGATGTCATCAACATAGCGGAGCCAGAGTGAAGGTCGCACATTGATGGTAGGAAGAAGAACAGTCTCGAAGTATTCCATGTAAAGATTAGCAAAGACAGGAGAGAGAGGAGAGCCCATAGCCACACAGAAGGTTTGAGAATAGCATTTCCCTTGGAAGGAAAAGGAATTAGAGTCCACACAGAGGCGGATAAGATCAAGAGAGACATCAGTAGGTACAGGGAGATGAAGAAACCCTTAATTGGCCTTCCTCTAAGAAAATCGAGAACATCAAGAGGGACATTGGTGAAGAGGGACTCAACGTCAAGACTAAGCATCTTACAGGTCGGGAGAGACCGAACCCGTTCAATGAGTGTCTTGAGAGTGACGGAGGTGGGCAAGAGAAAAAGTACCAAGAAAGGGAGTGAGGGTTTTGGCCAGCCAAGAAGCAAGAGAATAAGTGACAGAACCTCTAGAGGATATGATAGGACGTAGAGGAATATCAGATTTATGAGTTTTGGGAAGGCCAAAGAAATAGGGAAGAGAGGGACAGATGACACGAAACCGTTGAACAAGGTCAAAGTCAGGAGGACAGAGGTCGGAGAGAGTCCTTACTTTCTTGTCAAAAGTTCTCTTGATGCGATCAAGTGGGTTGGAAACGAGAGGAGTGCAGGTACGTGAGACAAAGAGCAAGACATCAGCTTTACAGAGGCAATCCTCGCGGTCAAGGATAACTACCGAATTACCTTTGTAAGAAGATAGTATGATAATGTTACTCTCATGTACCATGTATCATGCTACACTTGTAGTCCACTCTCATGTACCATGCTACACTTGTAGTATACTCTTATGTACCATGTATCATGTTACACTTGTAGTCTACTCTCTTGTGCCATGCTGCACTTGTAGTACACTCTCATGTACAAGCTACACTTGTAGCCTACTCTTATGTACCATGTTACACTTGTAGTCTACTCTCATGTACCATGCTGCACTTGTAGTATACTCTCATGTACCATGTATCATGCTACACTTGTAGTCTACTCTCATGTACCATGCTGCACTTGTAGTATACTCTCATGTACCATGTATCATGTTACACTTGTAGTCTACTCTCATGTACCATGCTGCACTTGTAGTACACTCTCATGTACCATGTATCATGCTACACTTGTAGTCTACTCTCATGTACCATGCTACATTTGTAGTCTACTCTCATGTACCATGCTGCACTTGTAGTATACTCTCATGTACCATGTATCATGCTACACTTGTAGTCTACTCGCTTGTGCCATGCTGCACTTGCAGTACACTCTCATGTACAAGCTACACTTGTAGCCTACTCTTATGTACCATGTTACACTTGTAGTCTACTCTCATGTACCATGCTACACTTGAAGTTTACTCTCATGTACCATGTACCATGCTATACTTATAGTCTACTTTCATGTATCATATATTAATCTACACTTGTAGTCTACTCTCATGTACTATGCTACACTTTTAGTCTACTCTCATGTACCATGTCCCATGCTACACTTTTAGTGTACTCTCATATACCATGTTCCATACTACACTTGCAGTCTACTTTCATGTACCATGCTACACTTTTAGTGGACAATCATATACCATGTTCAGTGCTAAACTTTTAGTCTACTCTCATGCACCATGCTACACTTGTAGTCTACTCTTATGTACCATGCTACACTTGTAGTCTACTTTCAAGAACCATGTTACACTTGTAGTCTACTCTCATGTACCATGCTAAACTTGTAATTTGTTTTCATGTACCATGTATCAATCTACACTCGTAGTCTACTCTCATGTACTATGCTACACTTTTAGTCTACTCTCATGTACAATGTACCATGCTACATTTTTAGTGGACAATCATATACCATGTTCCATGCTACACTTTTAGTCTACTCTCATGCTCCATGCTACACTGCAATCTACTCTCATGTACCATGCTGCACTTGAAGTATACTCCCATGTACCATGCTGCAATTGTAGTCTACTCTCATGTACCATGTTCCATGCTACAATTTTAGTCTACTCTCATGTACCATGCTACACTTGTAGTCTACTTTCATGTACCATGTACCATACTACACTTGTAGTCTACTCTGATGCACCATGCTACACTTGCAGTCTACCCTGATGTACCATGCTACACTTGTAGTCTACTCTCATGTACCATGCTGCAATTGTAGTCTACTCTCATGTGAATTGCTACACTTGTAGTCTACTCTAATGTAGGTTGCTACACTTGAAGTCTAATCTCATGTACCATGCTACACTTTAAGTATGCTCTCATGTACCATGCTGCACCTGTAGTATTCTCTCATGTACCATGCTGCGCTTGTAGTGTACTCACAAGTACCATGCTACACTTGTATACACTCATATACAATGCTACACTTGTATTATACTCTCATGTACCATGCTACACTTGTAATATACTCTCATGTACCATGCTGCACTTGTAGTATATTCACTTGTACCATGCTACACTTGTAGTCTACTCTAATTTACCATGCAGCACTAGTAGTCTACTCTCATGTACCATCAAACCATACCCCGGCCGGGATTGAACCCGCGGTCAGAGAGTCTCAAAAATCCAGCCCGTCGCGTTAGCCACTAGACCAGCTAGCCACAATAAGATTCGTCCAACTAGGTATATTTCTACACCATAGGAAGGTTAGCACATGCACCACAGTGACCACAAATGCAAATTTTTACAGACGAATCTTCAGCTAGCGTGGCCGTGACAAATTCTAGCTCAAGTCCCTTCACTGCAATCGTGTCAATACGATTTCGTGAGTCATGTTGAAGGCAGTGAAGGGACTTGAGCTAGAGTTCATCACGGCCACGCTAGCAGGAGATTCGTCTGTAAAAACTTGCATTTGTGGTCACAGTGGTGCCTGTGCTAACCTTCCTATGGTGTAGAAATATACCTAGTTGGACGAATCTTATTGTGGCTAGCTGGTCTAGTGGCTAACGCGACGGGCTGGAGTTTTGAGACTCTCTGACCGCGGGTTCAATCCCGGCCGGGGTATGGTTTGTTTGCAATCGTGTCATTACGATTTCGTGAGTCATGTATCATGCTACACTTGTAGTGTACTAACATGTACCATGCTGCACCTGTAGTATTCTCTCCTGTACCATGCTGCACTTGTAGTATACTCTCATATGCAATGTTACACTTGTATACTCTAATATACCATGATACACTTGTAGTGTACTCTCATGTACCTTGCTACACTTGTAGTCTACTCTCATGCACCATGCTACACTTGAAGTTTACTCTCATCTTCCATGCTGCACTTGTAGTATACTCTCATGAACCATGCTACACTTCTACACACTGATGTACCATGCTTCACTTGTAGAATACTCTCATGTACCATACTACACTTGTAGTCTACACTCATTTACCATTCTGCACTTGTAGAATACTCTCATGTACTATGCTACACTTGTAGTCTACTTTCATGTACAATGCTACACTTGTGTACTCTCATGTAACAGCTACACTTGCAGTCTACTCTCATGCGCCATGTACCATGCTGAACTTGTAGTCTACTCTCATGTATCATGTACCATGCTACACTTGTAGTACACTCTCATGTACCATGCTGCACTTGTAGTATACTCTCGTGTACCAGCTACACTTGTAGTTTACTCTCATGTACCATGCTACATTTGCATACTCTAAAGTACCATGCTACACTTGTAGTCTACACTCATGTACCATGTACCATGCTACACTTGTAGTATACTCTCATGTATCACGCTACACTTGAATTCTACTCTCATGTACCATGTACCATGCTATACATGTAGTCTACTCTCATGTACCATGACCATACTACACTTCTGGTATACACTCATGTACCATGCTGCACTTGTAGTCTACTCTCATGTACCATATAATAATTAGAGTCTACTTTCATGTACAATGGATCAACCTACACTCGAAATCTACTCTCATGTACTATGCTACACTTTTAGTCTACTCTCTTGTAACATGTTCCATCCTACACTTTTAGTGTACTCTAATGTACCATGTATCATGCTTCACTTGCACCCTACTATTATCTACCATGTACCATGCTATTCTTGTATTCTATTTTCATGTACCATGTACCATTCTTCACACGTAGTCTACTTTCATGTACTATGCTACACTTTTAGTCTACTCTCATGTAACATGTTCCATGCTACACTTTTAGTGTACTCTCTTATACCATGTTCCCTGCTACACTTTTGGTCTACTTATCATGTACCATGCTACACTTGCAGTCTACTCTCATTTACCTTGCTACACTTGTTGTCTACTCTCATGAACCATGCAACACTTGTAGTCTACTTTCAAGTAACATGTATCAATCTACACTCGTAGTATAGTCTCATGTACTATGCTACACTTTTAGTCTACTCTCATGTACAATGCTACACTTTAAGTAGATAATCATATACCATGTTCAATGTTACACTTTTAGTCTACTCTCATGCACCTTGCTACACTTGTAGTCTACCATCATGTACCATGCTACACTTGTAGTTTACTCTCAAATACCATGCTACACTTGTAGTCTACTCCTATGTACCATACTACACTTGTGGTCTACTCTCATGTAACATGTTCCATGGTACACTTTTAGTTTACTCTGATGTACAATGCTACACTTGTAGTCTACTCTCATGTACCATTTACCATACGACACTTGCAGTCTACTCTCATGTACCATGGTACACTTGTAGTCTACTCTGATGTAAAATGTTACACTTGTAGTCTACTCTCACGTACCATTCTCGCACTGTAGGTTGCGAGAATTGAAGTATGCTCTCTTGTACCATGCTACTCTTGTAGTCTACTCTCATGTACCATGTAATACATATAGAGTACTTTCATGAACCATGTATCAACCAACACTCGTAGTCTACTCTCATGTACTACGCTACACTTTTAGTCTACTCTCATGTACAATGTTCCATGCTACACTTTTAGTGTACTCTCATGTACCATGTATCATGCTACACTTGCAACCTACTATCATGTACCACGTACAAGGCGATACTTATAGTCTACTTTCATGTACCATATATCAGTCTACACTCGTAGTCTACTCTCATGTACTATGCTACACTTTTAGTCTACTCTCATGTACCATGTACCATACTGAACTTTTAGTGTACTCTCAATTACCATGTTCCATGCTACACTTTTAGTCTACTTTCATGTACCATGTTACACTTGTAGTCTACTCTCACGTACCGTGCTACACTTGATGTCTACTCTCATGTACCATGCTACACTTGTAGTCTCCTTTCATGTAACATGTGTCAATCTACGCTCGTAGTCTACTCTTATGTATTATGCTACACCTTTAGTCTACTCTCATGTACCATGTACCATGCTACACTTTTAGTAGATAATCATATACCATGTATCATGCTACACTTTTAGTCTACTCTCATGCACATTGCTACACTTGTAGTCTACTCTCTTGTACGATGCTACTCTTGTGGTCTACTCTCTTGTACCATCCTACACTTGTAGTCTACTCCCATGTACCATTCTAAACTTGTAATCTACTCTCATGTGCCATGTACAATACGACACTTGTAGTCTACTCTCATGTACCATGGTACACTTGCAGTCTTCTCTGATGTACCATGCTACTCTTGTAGTCTACTCTGGTGTTCCACGCTACACTTGTAGTCTACTCTGGTGTTCCACGCTACACTTGCAGTCTACTCTCATGTACCATGCTGCACTTGTAGAGTACTCTCATGTACCATGCTACACTTGTAGTATACTGTCGTGTACCATGTTACACCTGTAGTATTGTGCCATGTACCATGCTACACTTGTTGTATGCTACCATGTACTATGCTACACTTGTAAAATACTCTCATATATCATTCTACACTTGTAGTCTACTCTCATGTAGGTTGCTACACTTGTAGTCTACTCTCATATACCATGCTACACTTGTAGTGTACTCTCATGTACAATGTTACACTGTAGTATTCTCTCATGTTCGATGCTGCACTTGTAGTATACTCTCACATACCATGCTACACTAGCATACTCTCATATACGATGCTAAACTTGCAATAAGCTCTCATGTACCATGCTACACTTCTAATATACTCTTATGTACCATGCTACACTTTTAATATACTCTCATGTACGATGCTCACTTGTAGTCTGCTCTCATGTACCATGCCACAATTGCAGTCTACACTTATGTTCCACGCTACACTTATATTATACTCTCATGAATCATGCTACACCTGTAGTATTCTGTCATGTACGATGCTACACTTGTAGTATATTCTCATGTACCATGCTGCACATGTAGTATACTCTCATGTACCATGCTGCATTTGTAGTATACTCTCATGTACCATGCTACACTTGTAGTATACTCTCATGTATCATGCAGCTCTTGTAGTTTACTTTCATGTACCATGCTAAACTTGCAGTATACTCTCATGTACAATGCTACACTTGTAATACACTTTCATGTACCATGCTGCACTTGTAGTATACTCTCACGTAAAATGCTGCACTTGTAGTCTACTCTCGTGTACAATGCTACACCTTTGTACTCTCATGTACCATGCTACACCTTTGTACTCTCATGTACCATGCTACACCTTTGTACAATCATGTAATAGCTACACTTGTAGTCTAATCTCACATACCATGTACCATGCTACACTTGTATTATACTCTCTTGTACCATTCTGCACTTCTAGTATACTCTCATGTACTTGCTACACTTGTGGTCTACTATCATGTACCATGTACCATGCTACACTTTTAGTATGCTCTCACGAACCATACTACACTTGTAATATACTCTCTTGTATCATGCTACACATGTGGTCTACTCTCATGTACCATGTACCATGCTACACTTGTATACTCACAAGTAGCATGCTACACTTGTATACTCACAAGTAGCATGCTACACTTGTAGTCTACTCTCGTGTACCATGTACCATGCTACACTTGTAATATACTCTCATGTACCATGTACGATGCTACACTTGTAGTCTACTCTTATGTACGATGACAATTCTACACTCCTAGTGTACTGTCATATACCATGCTGCACTTACAGTATATTCTCATGTACCATGAAACACTTGTAGTTTACTTTCATGTACAAGGTATGAAGCTACACTCGTAGTCTACTCTCATGTCCTATGCTACATTTTTGTTCTACTCTCATGTACCATGTTTCATGCTCCTCTTCTAGTGTATTCTCATGTACCATGTACCATGCTACACTTTTACTGTATTCTCATGTAACATGTACCATGCTACACTTTTAGTGTACTCTCATATACAATGTTCCACGCTACACTTTTAATCTACTTTCATGTATAATGCTACACTTTTAGTCTACTCTCATGTACCATGCTGCACTTGAAGTCTGCTCTCATGTACCATGCTACACTTGTAGTCTACTCCCTTGCAATATCCTACACTTGTAGTCTACGCTCATGCACCATGTTTAATGCTACACTTTTAGTCTACTCTCATGTACCATGCTACACTTGTAGTCTACTCTCATGTATTATGCTACACTTGTAGTCTACTCTCATGTACCATGTACCATACTACACTTGTATTCTACTCTGATATACTATGCTGCAATTGTAGTCTACTCTGGTGTACCATGCTAAACTTGTAGTCTACTTTCATGTACCATGCTGCACTTGAAGAATACTATCGTGTACCATGCTTCGCTTGTAGTCTACTCGTATGTACCATGCTCCACTTGCAATATTCTCTTATACCATGCTACACTTGTAGTTTACTCTCATGTACCATGCTATACTTGTAGTATGCTCTCTTGTACCATGTTACACATGTAGTATTCTGTCATGTGCCATGCTTCATTGTAGTATACTCTTATGTACCATGCTACACATGTATACTGTCATATACCATGCTGCGCTTGTAATATACTCTCATGTACCATGCTACAATTTTAGTATACTCTAACGTTCGATGCTACACTTGTAGTCTACTCTCAGGTACCATGCTACACTTGTAGTCTACTCTCATGTTCCATACTGCACTTACAATATACTCTAATGTACCAAGCTACACCTGTAGTATTCTGTCAAGTACCATGCTGCACTTGTAGTACACTCTCATGCACCATACTACTCTTGCATTCTCTCATGCAATATGCTACACTTGTAACATACTCTCATATACAATGCTATATTTTTAGTATACTCTCATGTACCATACTACATATGTAGTCTACTCTCCTGTACCATGCTACACTTGCACTACACTCTTATGCACCATATTACTCTTCTATTCTCTCATGCACCATGCTACACTTGTAATATACTCTCATGTACCATGCTACACTTGCAGGCTACTCTCATGTACCATGGTGCACTTGTAGTATACTCTCATGAACCATGCTGCACTTATAGTCTACTCTCATGTACAATGCTACACTTGAAGAATACTCTCATGTACCTTGCTATACTTGTAATATACTCTCATGTACCATGATACACTTGGAGTCTACTCTCATGTACCATGCTACACTTGTAGTATGCTCTTAAGTACAATACTACACTTGTAGTCAACACTCATATACCGTGCTACACTTGTAGTCAACTCTAATGTACCATACTACACTTGTAGTCTACTCTCATGTATCATGCTGCACTTGTAGTATACTCTCATGTACCATGCTACACTAGGAGTCTACTCTCATGTACCATGCTACACTTGTAGTATGCTCTTAGGTACCATGCTACACTTGTAGTCTACTCTCATGTACCATGCTACTCTTGCAAATTACTCTCATATACCTTGCTACAGTTGTAATATACTCTCATGTACCATGAAACATTTGTAGTATGCTCTTAAGTACCATGCTACACTTGTAGTCTACTATCATGAACCGTGCTACACTTGTAGTCTACTCTCATGTACCATGAGACACTTGTAGTCTACTCTCATCTACCATGCTACACTTGTAGTATAATTTCATGTACCATGCTGCACTTGTAGTATACTCTCATGTAACATGCTACACTTGTAGTATACTCTAATGTACCATACTACACTTGTATGCAACACTCATTTACCATGCTGCTCTTATAGAATACTCTCATGTACCATGCTACACTTATAATCTACTTTCATGTACCATGCTACACTTGTGTACTCTCATGTAATAGTCACACTTGCAGTCTACTCTCATGTACCATGTACCATTCTGAACTTGTAGTCTATTCACATGTATCATGTACCATGCTACACTTGTAGTATACTCTCATGTACCATGCTGCACTTGTAGTATACTCTCATGTACCAGCTACACTTGTAGTTTACTCTCAAGTACCATGCTACACTTGTAGTCTTCACTCATGTACCATGTACCATGCTACACTTGTAGTACACTCTCATTTACCTTACTACACTTGTAGTATACTCTCATGTATCACGCTACACTTGTATTCTGCTCTCTTGTACAATGTACCATGCTATACTTGTAGTCTACTGTCATGTACCTTGACCATGCTACACTTCTCGAATACTCTCATGTACCATGCTGCACTTGTAGTCTACTCTCATGTACCATGCTGCACTTAGTATACTCTCATGTAACATGGTACACTTGTAGTCTACTCTCATGTACCATGAAATACTTATAGTCTACTTTCATGTACCATGGATCAACCTACACTCGAAGTCTACTTTCATATACTGTGCTACACTTTTAGTCTACTCTCATGTAACATGTTCCATGCTACACTTTTAATGTACACTCATGTACCATGTATCATGCTGCACTTGCAGCCTACTATTATCTACCATTTACCATGCTATTCTTGTAGTCTATTTTCATTTACCATGTATCAATCTTCACTCGTAGTCTACTCTCAATTACTATGCTACACTTTTAGTCTACTCTCATGTACCATGTTCCATGCTGCACATTTAGTGTACTCTCATATACCATGTTCCATGCTACACTTTTGGTCTACTTATCATGTACCATGCTGCACTTGCAGTCTTCTCTCATGTACCATGTTACACTTGTTGTCTACTCTCATGTACCATGCTACACTTTTAGTCTACTTTCATATAACATGTATCAATCTACACTCGTAGTCTACTCTCATGTACTATGCTACACTTTTAGTCTACTCTCATGAACCATGTACCATGCTACACTTTTAGTAGAAAATCATGTATCATGTTCAATGTTACACTTTTAGTCTACTCCCATGTACTTTGCTACACTTGTAGTCTACTCTCATGTACCATGCTACACTTGTAGTCTACTGTCTCGAACCATGCTACACTTGTATTCTACTCCCATGTACCATACTGCACTTGTGGTCTACTCTCATGTAACATATTCCATGGTACACTTTTATTCTACTCAGACGTACCATGCTACACTTGTAGTCTACTCTCATGTATCATATACCATACGACACTTGCAGTCTACTCTCATCTACCATTGTACACTTGTAGTCTAGTCTGATGTACCATGTTACACTTGTAGTCTACTCTCGCATACCATGCTGCACTTTTAGTCTACTCTCATGTAGGTTGCTACAATTGAAGTCTGCTCTCATGTACCATGCTACACTTGTAGTCTACTCTCATGTACCATGTAATACTCATAGTCTAATTTCATGTACCATGTATCAACCTACACTTGTAGTCTACTCTCATGTACTATGCTACACTTTCAGTCAACTCTCATGTACAATGTACCATGCTACACTTTTAGTGTACTCTCAAATGCCATGTTCCATGCTACACTTTTAGTCTACTTTCATATACCATGTTACACTTGTAGTCTACTCTTATGTACCATGCTACACTTGTTGTCTACTCTCATGAACCATGCTACACTTGTAGTCTACCTTCATGTACCATGCTACACTTGTTGTCTACTCTCATGAACCATGCTACACTTGTAGTCTACTTTCATATAACATGTGTCAATCTACGCTCGTAGTCTACTCTCAAGTAGTATGCTACTATTTTATTCTAATCTAATATACCATGCTACACTTTTAGTAGATAATCATTTGCCATGTTCCATGCTACACTTTCAGTCTACTCTCATGCACCTTGCTACACTTGTAGTCTACTCTCATGTACCATGCTACTCTTGTAGTCTACTCTCATGTACCATGCTACACTTGTAGTCTACTCCCATGTACCATACTGCACTTGTGGTCTACTCTCATGTAACATGTTCCATTGTACACTTATATTCTTCTCTGATGTACCATTCTACACTTGTAATCTACTCTCAAGTACCATGTACCATACGACACTTGTATTCTACTCTCATGTACCATGGTACACTTGCAGTCTTCTCTGATGTACCATGCTACTCTTGTAGTCTACTCTCATGTACCATGTACCATGCTTCACTTGTAGTATACTCTCATATACCATGCTGCACTTGTAGTATACTCTCATGTACCTGCTACACTTGTAGTCTACTCTCATGTACCATGTACTTTGCTACACTTTTAGTATACTCTCATGTACTATATTACACTTGTAGTATAAACTCATGTAAGATGCTACACTTGTAGTCTACTCTCATGTACCATGTAAAATGCTACACTTGTAGTAAACTCTCATGTACCATGTACCATGCTACACTTGAAGTCTACTCTCATGTACCATGACCATGCTACACTTCTAGTACACTGTCATGTACTATGCTACACTTGTAGTCTACTTTCATGTACCATGCATCAACCTAAACTTGTAGTCTACTCTCATGTCCTATGCTACACTTTTAGTCTACTCTCAAGTACCATGTTTCATGCTACACTTTTAGTCTATTCTCAGGTACAATGTACCATGCTACACTTTTAGTGTACTCTCATATACAATGTTCCATGCTACACTTTTAGTCTACTTTCATGTATCATGCTACACTTGTAGTCTACTCTCATGTACCATGCTGCACTTGTAGTCTACTTTCATGTACCATGTGTCAATCTACACTCGTAGTCTACTTTCATGTACTATGCTACACTTTTATTCTACTCTCATGTACCATGTACCATGCTACACTTTTAGTGAACTCTCATATACCACGTTCATGCTACTTTTAATCTTCTCACAATTTCCATGCAACACTTGTAGTCTACTCTCATGTACCATGCTACACTTGTAGCCTACTCCCATATACCATCCTACACTTGTAGTCTACTCTCGTGTACCATGCTACATTTGTAGTCTGTTCTCATGTAGCATGTACCATACTACACTTGTCGTCTACTCTGATATACCATGATACACTTGTAGTCTACTCTGGTGTTCCATGCTACACTTGTAGTCTACTCTCGTGTACCATGCCGCACTTGTAGCATTCTCTCGAGCACCATACTGCACTTGTAGAATACTCTCATGTACCATGCTTCTCTTTTAGTCTACTCTCTCGTAGGTTGCTACACTTGTAGTCTACTCTCATGTACCATGCTACACTTGTAGTATACTGTCACGTACTATGTTTCACCTGTAGTATTCTGCCATGTACCATGCTACACTTGTAGTATGCTATCATGTACCATGCTACACTTGTAGTCTACTCTCATGTACCATGCTACACTTGTAGTATACTCTCAAGTACCATGTTACACCTGAAGTATTCTCTCATGTTCGATGCTGCACTTGTAGTATTCTCTCACATACCATGCAACACTTGCATACTCTCATATACCATGCTAAACTTGTAAAAAGCTCTCATGTACCATGCTACACTTGTAATATACTCTTATACACATGCAACACTTTTAGTATACTCTCAGGTAAGATGCTACACTTGTAGTCTGCTCTCATGTACTATGCTACGCTTGCAGTCTTCTCTTATGCTCCATGCTACTCTTATATTATACTCTCATATATCATGCTACTCCTGTAGTATTCTGTCATGTACGATGCTACACTTGTAGTATACTCTCATGTACCATGCTGTATTCGTAGTATACTCTCATGTACCATGCTACATTTGTAGTATACTCTCATATACCATGCTACACTTGTAGTATACTCTCATGTACCATGCTACATTTGTAGTATACTCTCATATACCATGCTACACTTGTAGTAAACTCTAATGTACCATGCTGCATTCGTAGTATACTCTCATGTACCATGCTACATTTGTAGTATACTCTCATATACCATGCTGCACTTGTAGTTTACTCTCATGTACCATGCTATACTTGTAATACACTTTCATGTACCATGCTGCACTTGTAGTATACTCTCACGTAAAATGCTGCGCTTGTTGTCTACTCTCATGTACCATGCTACACCTTTGTACTCTCATGAACCATGCTAAACCTTTGTACTCTCATGTAATAGCTACACTTGCAGTCTTATCTCACATACCATGTACCATGCTACACTTGTAGTATACTCTCATGTTCCATTCTGCACTTCTAGTATACTCTCATGTACTTGCTACACTTTTAGTCTACTCTCATGTACCATGCAACACTTGAGGTCTACTCTCATGTACCATGTACCATGCTACACTTGTATACTCTCAAGTAGCATGCTACACTTGTAGTCTACTCTCATGTACCATGTACCATGCTACACTTTTAGTATGCTCTCATGAACCATACTACACTTGTAATATACTCTCTTACATCATGCTTCACTTGTGGTCTACTCTCATGTACTATGTACCATGCTACACTTGTATACTCACAAGTAGTATGCCACACTTGTAGTCTACTCTCGCGTACCATGTATCGTGCTACACTTGTAATATACTCTCATGTACCATGTACCATGCTACACTTGTAGCATGGTACCGTGTACCATGTACCATGACAATTCTACACTTCTAGTACACTGTCATGAACCATGCTGTACATATAGTATGCTCTCATGTACCATGCTACACCTGTAATATTCTGTCATGTACGATGCTACACTTGTTGTATACTCTCATGTACCATGCTGCACTTAGTATACTCTCATGTACCATGGTACAATTGTAGTCTACTCTCATGTACCATGGATCAACCTACACTCGAAGTCTACTTTCTTGAACTGTGCTACACTTTTAGTCTACTCTCATGTAACATGTTCCTTGCTACACTTTTAGTGTACTCTCGTGTACTGTGAGGGAAAAGTTCAATAGATAGGAGTAGAGATATAGTAACGATAGTGTCATTGCCGGCTACTAGTTAAGGTAGGGTAAGTCACGCTCCCGTTTTCCCGCCTTTTCTCCCCCACCCCTGAAGTGGTAGTTTCATTGCCGGCTACTAGTTAAGGTAGCGTAAGTCACCCTCCCGTTTTTCCCGCCTTTTCTCCCCCACCCCTAGTGATAGTTTGATTGCCGGCTGCTTGTTAACGAAGGGTCAGTCTAGCTCCCGCTATCCCTTCCCCTCCCTCTTCCCCCCCCAATAGGTGACGTGTGGGGCTCTGGTCAAACAGTAATCACTCGACTCACAGCTCTCAACACTACTGTAAGTACATGCCTGCCTTGTATTCTAGTGGATTTATTGGTTGAAAGCCTCACTTTTGACCAATAATAAACTTAGTCTTTTCAGCCTTGCTCTATGTTGACTGTTGTAATAATCACCACATCTTTTGGGTATTGTACTTACCATGGAGAGTGATTATTTAAGCAGTGGGTAACCTGTCTATCTTTCCAGCTTGGATGTCAGAGAGGGTCACCTGGCAATCAACGAGCAGAACGGATGGAGTAGGACTAACGTCCAGAGACTTCTCAATTTTGTATTGAACTACCTGTGCACCTGTATGAAAGTGCAGGACGTAACTCCACAGCATTGCAGCGGTAAAGAACCTGCTTTCCTGTCATCGGGATACTACTCGAGGCGTTAATCTGTGAAGAACTAGCCAGTGGTGGTCACCAACGTCTGCGACCCCCCCCCCATCATCAGCAACGGCTACGATTTCAACAACAGTGTCACCAACACCAGACACCCACGTTTTATGTACATTTAAATTAGCGTTGAATTCAGACATCATTTATAATTTTCATTTTTCATTTTCTTTCATGTAGGATCAGTATTTCATTTTTAAGTGTTTTATATTTTACATTCTATATAATAAAGTGTTTATGTTTGTCTGTTATTATTTCTTTTTCTATTCACTAATTTTCCTGAGGAGGAGCCAGCCTGAGTAATACTGACTGAAGTTGTTACAGGGCTGTGTAAGCCTTCACAAGTGGCGACCTTGCCAGGATACAACTCTACTGAATCAAGATTCAACTCCATCTCGAATCTACCATTGGACCTTCAACGCTGCATTCCACAGACGGTTACCACCAGCCATGAGTAATCATTCACTATGGTAGGACTACAGTACAGGTATTTAAAAGATTTGGTGATTGTTATAGTCTCAATTTATTGTAAGTCAAGTCAGGCAGGATATATTTAATTCTGCCACTTTTATATGTAGCTTGAAACACTTTGGAGGATTAGACTCTAGGGATCCGAGATTTTCCAGTGACAACTTGTTTCATTGAGCTCTTCATTATATCAAGGGAACTGTCATAGGACACTCTTGATTTGTAGGTGAGAAGATTGGATGGTCAAGTGACCCCATTCTACTTACTGTTTGCTCGGAGCCGGCATAGAACCCTTCGTGTTAATTAATACATTGTTTAATTGAAGCAGGGATCGAGCCCTCTGGTTTAATTACAGTTTGAGCGGAGCAGGAATTGAACCCTCCGTTTATTTTAATACCCGTTTCATTTCCCCTGATAGTTTAAGTTATTCTTGCAAGTATGG
The DNA here is from genome assembly GCF_038502225.1 of Cherax quadricarinatus. Lineage (NCBI taxonomy): Eukaryota > Metazoa > Arthropoda > Malacostraca > Decapoda > Parastacidae > Cherax > Cherax quadricarinatus. Next base: position 247,680 of record NW_027195088.1, read on the forward strand.
AGGAATACAAGTTTTGGATGAATGCTGGAAGTAAGTTAGGAATAACAGGGAAAAATTTAGAATCTTTCATTAGTGCTAAAATCCAGGAAAGACTTGAAAGAGAGAATAGAAAGAGAAAGAGGATAAAAAGGAAAGAGATCGAATTGAAAGAGAATCAAGAAAGACAGTTAGAAAGAGAGAGAGAAGACAAAAAAGAGCGTGATAGACTTGATCGTGAGGAGAGAGCAAGAGTACGTGAGGAACAGGTTAAATTAAGGGAACTTGAGGAAAGAGCAAAGGATAGAGAATATTAGTTAAGGGAGAGAGAAAAGGATCGCGAGCTCGAGCAAACTCGCCTTGAATTAGAGAATAAAAAGTTAACTTTCTCGCAACAGCAATTAGATGAAGGAGTAATGGAACAACGTGCAGCTAGTGCACATATTCCAACACCTAATTTACCTCCCTTCACAGAGGGGGAAGACATAACTTCTTACATTATCAGGTTTGAAAATACTGCTACCCTCTGTGAATGGCCTGCTGACACCTGGGCTACCAGGTTAGGAATGTTATTTTCTGGTACCGCTTTGAATATCTATGCAACTTTGTCGCAGGATATCATATGTAATTATAACCTACTGAAGAAGGCAATCCTTAAAGCATATCAAAAAACCACAAATTCTTACAGGAAAGATTTCAGGTATGCCACCTTACAGCCTGGCCCGAACTTTCAGCAGCTACAGGTAACACTCTTTCGTTTGTTCGACTTTTGGATAGAGTTCAGGAATTGATCAGTTATGAATCTCTTAGAGACTTCATGGTTGCTGACCAGTTCCTGACAGCTCTTCCCCACCAGATACGAACATTCATCAGAGAACGTAACCTGATTAAAGCTGAGGAAGTTGCTGAGGCTGCTGACCTGTATGCTGAGGCTCACAATTCCTATAAAGACCTAAAGGGATCGAACCCTAAGGGCAAGGGTTCATCAAACCTTAAGAAATCAAAGCCTCTAGTGGAAAGTAAAATGACTTCTTTTATTCCTGTTTGTCATTTGTGTGGTGTTAAGGGACATAAACGTCCAGATTGTCCTTCTAAGAAGGTCCAAAAAGTTGGAAGATGTTTTAAAGACTGTAATGACCAAGCACCCTTCTGTTCAGGAACAGTTAATGGACTTAATGTATCTACCATTTTACGAGACACTGGATGCACATGTATAGTCATTTCTGATAAGCTGTTCCCTAACCTTAAAGAAACTCATTCCTCTGCTATACTTTCAGACTACTTGGGCCGTACGGACACTTTTCCTACCATCCGTTGTTACATTAGGTCTAAATGGTTCACAGGTTGGTCTGAAGCCGTACTAGCTCCCATCACTTCTTGCTCCGTACTAATAGGTAATGTGAAAGGTGCCATTCTTCCTTCTGAGGTTGACCTCTCATCACCAAAGATGGACATAGCTGTTTCAGATCCTCTTCCTGTAGAGTCAGAGAAGCCCCTCGAAAGTTCAGATGAGACAATGTCTCGCGAGATTCATGTGGGATTAAAAACTAGTGATGCTTCTCTCGAAAGCGAGGAAGAAGGATCACCGGATCTCTTGTTAGATGAAAGTGAAGATATCACCTCCGATACCATAAATGTCTTGACTAGGGCTCAGACCAAAGCCCAGGCTTCTCATACTGTCCATCCTTTGATTTTCCCTGACTTCAAGCCTTTAGATATATCTAAGGACTCCTTTGTCAATTTACAACTTAATTGCCCTTCTCTTCAGAATTGCCATAATGCCGCTAAACAAAATCAAGTTATCCAAAGGAAAAACTTTTCATATAAATTTGAATATATAAAAGGTATCTTGTACAAATCAGTATTCAAATTAAATTCAGATGAGACAGACTATTCCATCTTAGTAGTTCCAAGTCAATGCAGAGAGACTGTTCTTAAAATGGCTCATGACCTACCAGTGGCTGGACATTTCTCGCATCGTAAAACTTTAAATAAAATTAGGGAAACCTATTTTTGGCCTAAAATGTCCTCAGATGTCACTACTTATTGTAGATCGTGTAAAGTTTGCCAACTGTCATCCTCCCGAGGTACCAGGCGAGTACCTATGGTCAAAATGCCATTCTTTACGGTACCGCTTGAAAGAGTAGCTATTGACATCGTTGGTCTTTTATCTCCACTTTCATCTGGGGGACATATATATATATATTAACATTAGTTGATTATGCTTCGAGTTTCCCTGAAGCCATACCCTTAAAGACCATAACTACTACAGAGGTGGCTGAAGCCCTTTTGTCCATCTTCTCCAGAGTGGGCATCCCTAGAGAAATTTTGTCTGACCATGGCACACAATTCACATCTGACTTAATGCAACATCTATACCAACTTCTGGGAGTGAAGCCTCTCTTCACCACACCCTATCATCCCAGCTGTAATGGGAGGATTGAGCGCCAGCATTCGATTCTCAAGTCCATTTTAAGGAAACTTTGCTCCCTTAAACCTAAAGAGTGGCATCGTTACCTACCCTGTGCTTTGTTTGCCATGAGGGAAGTTCCCAGTGACTCTTTGGGGTTTTCACCTTTTGAACTTCTCTATGGTAAACAGGCCAGAGGCCCATTGTCCATCCTTCATGACTTATGGACTAATGAGGAGGTAAATGCTGAGGTTCAGTCTTCTTACCAGTTTCTCCTTGACCTTAGATCCAAACTTGAGGAGACCTCTGACATAGTTTCGAAGAACCTAAGCTTGTCAATGGACCAGTACAAAACCTATTTTGACTCAAAAAGTCAGAGGAGAAGTTTTAAAGTAGGAGATGAAGTTCTTGTACTTTTGCCTATCAAGTCAAATAAATTATTAGTAGCATGGAAAGGTCCATATAAAGTATTAAAAATTTGTGGGAAAGTTGACTACCTCATAGAAGTCAAGGGGAAACCTAAGCTTTATCATATCAACATCCTTAAGAAATATTACCGAAGAAATTCGGTTAACTGCCTTAACAACTTTAACTTAGTTTTTCCACACGAACTTGATAAGACAACTGAAGAATGTAAAGTGTGCGTAATTGACACCTCTAACTTAGACTATGATGAAGAACTACATGACTTGGTGACTCTTGACCACTCGGATGCAACCAACATTAATATTAATGAATCTTTGGAGGACCATAAGAGACATGAACTACTTAAATGTGCGAGTAACTTTTCAGACGTCTTTACTGATATTCCAGGTGTTACCTCCACGGTAGTCCATAAGATTGACTTATTGACGGACAATCCTATCAAACGAAAATTATACCCAGTTCCAGTTCACCTTAGGGATGCATTTGACCGAGAGGTAGACAAATTATTAAAACTAAAGATCATTGAACCTTCAGTATCTGCATATTGCTCACCAGTAGTCATGGTTAAGAAGGAGGATAATTCATATAGACTTGCTATTGACTTCAGAGGCCTTAATGCTATAACTCGGTGGGATGCTGAGCCTATGCCCTTAATAGATAGCGATCTACACAAATTTTATGACGCTTCCTTCTTTTCAGAGATTGATATTGCGCAGGCATATCATCAAGTAATGTTAGATGCTTCTTCTAAGCCGTACACCGCTTTTCCTACACACTAAGGACTGATGCAGTATAGAACTATGCCCTTCGGTTTGGTAACTGCCTGTGCTACCTACGTGAGACTGATGAGAAAGGTCTTGGGTAATATGCCAAATGTTTCGGTTTATTTTGATAATATTTACGTAATGACATCTACGTGGGGCGAACATATCCAAACATTAACATCAGTTTTGCGTAGGTTACGCTCACATGGCCTCACTGCCAAGCCGAAGAAATGCTTCCTTGGGTATTACAAGATTAGATGATTAGATATCTTGGACTGATACTTTCTAATAACTCTCTGCAGCCTCTCCCCAGTAAGATCAAAGCTTTATTAGAATTTAAATTCCCCAAAACCAAGAAACTCATGCGTAGCTTTCTTGGTTCTGTAAATTTTTATGCACGGTTTATCCTGAATCTTGCTAATCTTACAGGCATCTTATCGGACTTCCTTAAGTCTGTGAAGGAACCTCTTGAACTTTCCGACGTAGCTCGGGAAAAGTTTAATGAGATTAAAAGTATCTTTGCGAAAGACCCTATACTTAAGATTCCAGATATTAATAAAACATTTTGTTTGAGAACTGATGCCTCCAATACTGGCTTAGGTGAAGTGTTACTACAATACCATGATGGTACTCCCTTCCCTGTATGCTTCCTAAGCCGGAAACTCCTTCCTGCAGAAACAAGATACTCCACAATAGAAAAGGAATGTTTAGCCCTTGTGTGGGGTATCTCCAAACTTAAATTTTATTTGCTGGGAAAAGAATTCATTTTAGAAACGGACCACAAACCTTTGATATACCTAGAAACTTTTAAGGGAACCAACAGTCGCCTCTTGAGGTGGACATTGGCACTCCAGGCTTTTAAGTTCCATATTGTGTATATCAATGGTTCATCCAATTATTTATCTGACTGGTTAAGTCGTGACAGTCAGTAGAAGATTTGTTGCCTTACGTGACTTCCACATGTTAGAACTTTTTCCTCGCCTATTCTTCTTATACTCCTTGACTATAAGTCTTGGTATGGGGGAGTGTGAGGGAAAAGTTCAATAGATAGGAGTAGCAATATAGTAACAATAGTTTCATTACCGGCTACTAGTTAAGGTAGGGTAAGTCACGCTCCCGTTTTCCCGCCTTTTCTCCCCCACCCCTAAAGTGATAGTTTGATTGCCGGCTGCTTGTTAACGTAGGGTCAGTCTAGCTCCCGCTATCCCTTCCCCTCCCTCTTCCCCCCCCAATAGGTGACGTGTGGGGCTCTGGTCAAACAGTAATCACTCGACTCACAGCTCCCAACACTACTGTAAGTACATGCCTGCCTTGTATTCTAGTGGATTTATTGGTTAAAAGCTTCACTTTTGACCAATAATAAACTTAGTCTTTTCAGCCTTGCTCTATGTTGACTGTTGTAATAATCACCACATCTTTTGGGTATCAAACTTACCATGGAGAGTGATTATTTAAGCAGTGGGTAACCTGTCTGTCTTTCCAGCTTGGATATCAGAGAGGGTCACCTGGCAATCAACGAGCAGAACGGATGGAGTAGGACTAACGTCCAGAGACTTATCCATTTTGTATTGAACTACCTGTGCACCTGTATGAAAGTGCAGGACGTAACTCCACAGCATTGCAGCGGTAAAGAACCTGCTTTCCTGTCATCGGGATACTACTTGAGGCGTTAATCTGTGAAGAACTAGCCTGTGGTGGTCACCAACATCTGCGACCCCCCCCCGCATCATCAGCAACGGCTACGATTTCAACAACAGTGTCACCAACACCAGACACCCACGTTTTATGTACATTTAAATTAGCGTTGAATTCAGACATCATTTATATTTTTCATTTTTCATTTTCTTTCATGTAGGATCAGTATTTCATTTTTAAGTGTTTTATATTTTATATTTTCTATATAATAGTGTTTATGTTTGTCTGTTATTATTTCTTTTTCTATTCACTAATTTTCCTGAGGAGGAGCCAGCCTGAGTAATACTGACTGAAGTTGTTAAAGGGCTGAGTAAGCCTTCACGTGTACCATGTATCATGCTGCACTTGCAGCCTACTATTATCTACCATGTACCATGCTACTCTTGTAGTCTATTTTCAAGTACCATGTATCAATCTACATTCGTAGGCTACTCTCATGTACTATGCTACACTTTTAGTCTACTCTCATGTACCATGTTCCATGCTGCACTTTTAGTGTACTCTCATATACCATGCTCCATGCTACACTTTTGGTCTACTTATGTACCATGCTACACTTGCAGTCTACTCTTATGCACCTTGCTACACTTGTTGTCTACTCTCATGTACTATGCTACACTTGTAGTCTACTTTCATGTAACATGCAACAATCTACACTCGCAGTCTACTCATGTACAACTAAACTTTTAGTCTACTCTCACGAACCATGTACCATGCTACACTTTTAGTAGACAATCATATACCATGTTCAATGTTACACTTGTAGTCTACTCCCATGTATCATACTGCACTTATGGTCTACTCTCATGTAACATGTTCCATGGTACACATTTATTCTACTCTGATGTACCATGGTACACTTGTAGTCTACTCTCAAGTATCATATACCATACGACACTTGCAGTCTACTCTCATGAACCCTTGTACACTTGTAGTCTACTCTGATGTACCAAGTTACACTTGTAGTCTAATATCGCGTACCATGCTGCACTTTTAGTCTACTCTCATGTAGGCTGCTACAATTGAAGTCTACTCTCATGTACCATGTAATACTTATAGTCTACTTTCATGTACCATGTATCAACCTACACTCGTAGTCTACTCTCATGTACTATGCTACACTTTTATTCTACTCTCACATACAATGTTCCATGTAACACTTTTAGTGCACTCTCATGTACCATGTATCATGCTACACTTGCAGCCTACTATCATGTACCATGTACAAGGGTATACTTATAGTCTACTTTCATGAACCATGTATCAATCTACACTCGTAGTCTACTCTCATGTACCATGTACCATGCTACACTTTCAGTGTACTCTCAAGTACCATGTTCCATGCTACACTTTTAGTCTACTTTCATGTACCTTGTTACACTTGTAGTCTACTCTCATGTACCATGCTACACTTGTAATAAGCTCTCATGTACCATGCTACACTTGTAATATACTCTTATGTACCCTGCTACACTTTTAGTATACTCTCTTGTACGATGCTACACTTGTAGTCTGCTCTCATGTACCATGCTACCTGGAGGTTATTCCGGGGATCAACGCCCCCGCGGCCCGGTCCATGACCAGGCCTCCCGATGGATCAGGGCCTGATCAACTAGGCTGTTACTGCTGGCCGCACGCAGTCCAACGTACGAGCCACAGCCCGGCTGATCCGGCACTAACTTTAGGTATCTGTCCAGCTCTCTCTTGAAGGCAGCCAGGGGTTTATTGGCAATTCCCCTAATGCTTGATGGGAGGTTGTTGAACAGTTTTGGGCCCCGGACACTTATGGTGTTTTCCCTTAGTGTACCAATGGCGCCCCTACTTTTTATTGGGGGCATTTTGCATCACTCCCTACTTTCGTAGGGAGTGATTTCTGTGTGCAGATTTGGGACCATTCCTTCCAAGATTTTCCAAGTGTAGATTATGATATATCTCTCCCTCCTGCGTTCCAACGAGTACAAGTCAAGTGCTTCCAAGCGTTCCCAGTAGTTAAGGTGCTTGACAGAACTTATACGTGCAGTAAAGGATCTCAGTACACACTCTAGATCTGCGATTTCACCTGCTTTGAATGGAGATGTTAATGTACAGCAGTATTCCAGCCTAGAGAGAACAAGTGATTTGAAAAGGATCATCATGGGCTTGGCATCTCTCGTTTTGAAAGTTCTCGTTATCCATCCTATCACTTTCTTTGCACGTGCGATCGTGGCACTGTTGTGATCCTTGAAAGTGAAATCCTCAGACATTACTACTCCCAGGTCCCTTACATTATTTTTCCGCTCTATTGTATGGCCGGAGTCAGTAGTATACTGTTCTAGTTATTATCTCCTCCAGTTTTCCATAACGGAGTAGTTGGAATTTCTCCTCATTGAACATCATATTGTTTACCGTTGCCCACTGGAAAACTTTGTTTATGTCTTCTTGGAGGTTAACCGCGACTTAAGCAGATGACAGCCTCATGCAGATCTTAGCTGTGGTGTATATCTCTGTCTGATATGAGGATAAGGAATAAGATGGGGGCGAGTACTGTGCCTTGTGGAACAGAGCTCTTCACTATGGCAGCCTCCGATTTAACTCTGTTGACCACTACTCTTTGTGTTCGATTAGTTAGGAAGTTGAAGATCCATCTCCCCACTTTCCCAGTTATTCCTTTAGCACGTATTTTATGGGCTATTACGCCATGATCGCATTTGTCAAATGCTTTTGCAAAGTCTGTGTATATTACATCTGCATTCTGATTTTCTTCCAGTGCATCCAAGGCCATGTCATAGTGATCCAGTAGTTGTGAGAGGCAGGAGCGACCTGCCCTGAACCCATGTTGCCCTGGATTGAGCAGATTTTGGGAATCCAGGTGATTTGCAATCCTGCTTCTTAGCACTCTTTCAAAGATTTTTATGATGTGGGACGTAAGAGCTATTGGTCTATAGTTCTTAGCTAATGCTTTGCTGCCACCTTTATGGAGTGGGGCTATATACGTTGTTTTAAGTGACTGTGGAATTTCACCCATGTCCAAGCTCCTCCTCCATAGTGTACTTAGGGCACGCGAGAGGGGTTTCTTGCAGTTCTTAATGAAAACAGAGTTCCACGAGTCTGGGCCCGGGGCTGAGTGCATAGGCATGTTGTCAATGGCTTTTTCGAAATCTATCGGAGTTAGGGTAATGACGGAAATCTGGCATACATTTATGGAGTTTTGAGGCTCATTCATGAAGAAATCAACCATACCCCCGGCCGGGATTGAACCCGCGGTCATAGAGTCTCAAAACTCCAGCCCGTCGCGTTAGCCACTAGACCAGCTAGCCACAAAAAGATTCATCCAACTAGGTATATTTCTACACCATAGGAAAGTTAGCACAGGCACCTCTGTGACCACAAATGCAAGTTTTTACAGACGAATCTCCAGCTAGCGCGGCCGTGACCCCCGTGACCCCCGGCCGGGGGTATGGTTTATTTGCAATCGTGTCATTACGATTTCTTGAGTCATGAAGAAATCATTTGGGTCGTCGATCCTCAGACCGATTAGTGGTTCACTAAACACAGAGTCGTACTGGGATTTCAATATTTCACTCATTTCCTTGTTGTCATCTGTGTAAGTCCCATCCTGTCTGAGTAAGGGCCCGATACTAGATGTGGTATTTGCCTTGCTTTTGGCATATGAAAAGAAATATTTTGAATTTCTTTCAATTTCACTAATAGCTTTAAGCTCCTCCTGCCTCTCCTGGTTCCTGTAAGAGTCAGTTAGCTTAAGTTCGATAGTTTCCACTTCCCTGGTCAGCGCCTCCTTTCGTGTATCAGATATTCTAGCACTCCTGAGGAGCTCAGTGACTCTTCGTCGTCTTCTGTAGAGGAAGCGTCTTTTTCTCTCCAGTTTACTCCTGCTCTTCTTCTTTCTTAGGGGAATATGGCTAGAACATGCTTCGGCTACCAGGAAGTTGATCCTTTCAAGGCACTGGTTTGGATCCATGTCATTTAAGACATCTTCCCAACATGTTTCGTTTAGGACATGGTTTACCTGGTCCCAGTTGATGTTCTTGTTGTTGAAATTGTATTTTATGAAGACACCGTCACAGGTACATGCATTCTGCTGATCAGGACCCCTATGCATGTACGTCTGGACTTCGATTAGATTGTGATCGAAATTAGTTGTTTTTGATATTCTTATGTCTCTTATCAGGTCCTCATTATTTGTGAAGATAAGGTCAAGTGTGTTTTCTAGTCTTGTTGGCTCCACTATCTGCTGGCTTAAGGTGTGTTTTTTGCAGAGACTTAGTAGCTCATGTGTGTGTGACCTTTCATCTGCGCTACCTCCGGGGATTGTTTCAGCTATAACATTATTTGCTACATTCTTCCATTTTGTATGCCTTAGGTTGAAATCACCAAGCAGTAAGATGTTTGGGGATGGAGCTGGAAGGTTTTCCAAACAGTTATCGATTTTCAGTAGCTGTTCCTTGAACTGTTGTAAGGTTGCATCTGGTGGCTTGTATACAACCACAATGACTAGGTTTTGGTTCTCGATCTCTATTGATAGAACTTCAACTACCTCATTTGTGGTGTTCAGCAACTCCGTGCAGATAAGGGACTCTTTGACATACTGCTACGCTTGCAGTCTTCTCTTATGCTCCATGCTACACTTATATTATACTCTCATGTATCATGCTACACCTGTAGTATTCTGTCATGTACGATGCTACACTTGTAGTATACTCTCATGTACCATGCTGCATTTGTAGTATACTCTCATGTACCATGCTACATTTGTAGTATACTCTCATATACCATGCTACACTTGTAGTATGCTCTCATGTATCATGCTGCACTTGTAGTTTACTCTCATGTACCATGCTACACTTGTCATACACTTTCATGTACCATGCTGCACTTGTAGTATACTGTCACCTAAAATGCTGCACTTGTAGTCTACTCTCATGTACCATGCTACACCTTTGTACTCTCATGTACCATGCTACACCTTTGTACTCTCATGTAATAGCTACACTTGTAGTCTAATCTCACATACCATGTACCATGCTACACTTGTAGTATACTCTCATGTTTCATTCTGCACTTCTAGTATACTCTCATGTACTTTCTACACATGTAGTCTACTCTCATGTACCATGCTACACTTGTGGTCTACTCTCATGTACCATGTATCATGCTACACTTGTGGTCTACTCTCATGTACCATGTACCATGCTACACTTGTATACTCTCACGTAGCATGCTACACTTGAAGTATACTCTCATGTACCATGTACCATGCTACAATTTTAGTATGCTCTCATGAACCTTACTACATTTTTAATATACTCTCTTGTATCATGCTACACTTGTGGTCTACTCTCATGTACCATGTACAATGCTACACTTGCATGCTCACAAGTAGCATGCTACACTTGTAGTCTACTCTCGTGTACCATGTACCATGCTACACTTGTAGTCTACTCTTATGTACCATGACAATTCTACACTTCTAGTACACTGTCATGTACCATGCTGCACTTATAGTATACTCTCATGTACCATGAAACACTTGTAGTCTACTTTCATGTACCATGCTGCACTTGTAGTCTACTTTCATGTACAAGGTATCAAGCTACACTCGTAGTCTACTCTCATGTCCTATGCTACATTTTTGTTCTACTCTCATGTACCATGTTTCATGGTCCACTTTTAGTGTATTCTCATGTACCATGTACCATGCTACACTTTTAGTGTACTCTCATATACCATGTTCCATGCTACACTTTTAGTCTACTTTCATGTATAATGCTGCACTTGTATTCTACTCTCATGTACCATGCTACACTTGTAGTCTACTTTCATGTACCATGTATCAATCTACACAATTAGTCTACTTTCATGTACTATGCTACACTTTTAGTCTTCTCTCATGTACAATGTCGTCTTGGCGCAGACAGCGGCAGCGGCAGCAGCGACCTCCAAGCTCCGTACTTTTCTCCAACTATCAGAGCTACCAATGCTCCTATGATGACCTAGTTACAAGCAAAACTGCACTACCCAACGTAGCACCCAGAATGACCAAAGATTACCAACAGTAAAATCTACAAATCGAAACTAATAGAGATCAAAGGAAGACTGCCCACAAACCGAAAGCAACACCCCGCTGCCAGCCGAACAACGTAACCCTAAGCTTTGTATAACTACAACTTTTTCTTAACTACAACAATTCCTGTAGTATTATGAGGCGCAATCTAAGAGGAAACAGCACCAAGGCCAGCAAGAAAACACCGAAAAATCAACTATTCAACAAGTGTAGCCAGGAGGACGCCGGCCCAGCAACCACCCCACTCACCTCCACTCAAGGCGACACCACAACAATAACAACAAACATAGCTGCCACCAGCCCATCCTCCCCTCTCTTCCCCGGATTCAACCTACCAAGTAGTCTCTCAGGTATGACCAACGATCCAGATACCCTAAAGACATCCATCTCCACTTTAGTTATTGAAAATATGAATCTTCGAGAGACACTAACAAAACAAGACACCAGGATCAAACAACTCGAGAACAAAATCCTCAGTCTTGAAAAAAAGTTATCACACCAGGAATGACCAACTGTGACAAGACCATCCAAACAGTCATAGATAGCCATACCCAACAAATAATATCTCTTAATACAAAGGTTGAAGAAGCAGTAAAACAATGGAAGAACAACTTAGATAACCAGTTCAGTGACTACTTTGCTCTCCAAGAAGATAAAACTGAGCAAGATAAACTATCGGACGCAGTAATAGTTAACAGTCCACTTTTTCCCAGTAATATGAACCAATCAAACAGTAAAGAAATTACTCTGCAGATCATAAAGGACCAAACAAGTGTTATTGTACCCGAGTCAGAAATAAAAGAAGCCAGGTTACTAGGATCCCATGGTAGAAAAAGTGTTATGCTTAGATTCCACTCACATGACAGGAAAAAAGACTTAATTATTGCATCTATTAAAGTAAAGAAAGAGGTATACATAAACGAGTGTCTTACCAAAAAACGTCAGAACCTCCTGTAAAGAGTCAGAAAACTTAAGCGGGAGAATAATGACACAATACACCAATGCTTCACACGGGATGGGAAAATTCTAGTTAGGATTACAAATGTAGGTCAACTGTACACAATCACGAACGAGAATGATCTATCACGATTTCTCAGGGATACTAATCTTACAGAGAATAACTAAACAATGTCCAACCTAAAAGCCTACGTAGTGTAGTGTATGTTTTTCTCCATTATTGTTCAAATTTCATTGTACAATCTCTTAGTAATTAAATAATTAACTACCTCATTTTGTGATTTTACTAGTAAGCATAAGTCACCTTATGTAATTTTCTTATTTACTATTGTTTGCTTAAACATTAGCTGAAATGATACTTTCTCTGTCCATATTACTACCTCATATTTTTTTAAGTACTATCAATTGATATTACTTACTAAAATTAATAATTACCATTTTTACTATAATTTCAATTTACTCTTAACATTTTTGACATTTAATAACCATTACTTGTCTAATTACCTTTACCTGTTTTAATACCACATTTACTATCTTAGAGTACTCTTAATTACCTTGTACTGCCATATAACCTCTAGTATAACTACCAGTGCAATATTGAATGAAATAAACATTACTTTTTCACTTTTTTTGTAATCATTATTACTTACTAAAATTTTATTAAACACCATATTTACTACCAGTCAATTTTACTTTTGTACATTAAACATTATTTTATACTTCCCATAACATTTTGTTGCCAAATTTTCAAGTTTTTATATTCAACTCCAACCTTTATATTATCCTTTGTACCTGTGTACCTGTGTACCTGTGTACCTGTGTACCTGAGTACCTGTCTACCTGTCTACCTGTCTACCATCTTACTATCATATTATAACCAAGACATTACCATTATTATTTTTTACTATTATTCTTTTGGTACTTTAATTGTGAATTTTATTTTGTCAATTTAAATCTAGTTATACTCTTGATCTTGTCAACAACCTATACCAGACTCTAGTGTAATTGCAAGTACCATTTCAATTTGTATTTTTATATTATAAGTTTATAAGTCCAACTCTAAGATTGTGTTCATATCTTAGTGACTGTATTGTGTATGCAATTAGTGTATATTTCAATTATATTATTGTTCAAGGCCCTTAACTATCTTTTGCTAACTAGTACCAACTACCTCATATATTTTTTTCTCTACTTTTTTTTATTCTTTTGCTACCTTAACTTGTATATTTTATCTTGTGACCAAAATGCTATAGCTATATACTTGTCCAAACTTCCCACCACTACAGATATCAGTACTAGAACTCAACACACAACTCAGGATATAAATAACCATAATTTAAACCTAGAAGATGATTGATCACGTTGACCCTGATCTAAACCTACATAATCTGACACACAATCAAAACCTATTGGAAAGTAACTGCCTTTATTATACAGCATCACAAGCCAGTACTATCCTAAACAATGCTAAAAGTCTATCAGTACTTAACTACAACATCAGGTCCTTAAGCAAACACTATGATGACCTCCTAGCACTCCTTGAATCACTAAAGACACCCTTCTCCTGCATTATTCTTACTGAGACCTGGCTTAAGCAGGACACAATAGATATCTACCCTCTACCAGGATACACAGCAATCCACAACTGCAGACCATACCAAGTTGGGAGTGGTATTGCAATCTATTACTCTAACCAATTATCTTGTATTAGCACCAATTGCTTTAGTGATGAAAATGGAGAATACATTTTTGCTAATTTTACTGTAAAAAACCTTAAGACGCCTTTAACAATCGGTGCCAATTACCGGATACCCCACTCAAACATCCCAAACTTCAGTGAGAAATTAAAGGCACTAATAACAAGCAGACAAATGAATAAGCACCACCTTCTCTTAGCTGGAGACTTCAACATCAACCTTGGCCTTCTAGATGATCAGCCTGTAACTGATTTCATCAACAATATGAACAACACACTTCTCATACCAACAATAACTAAACCAACCAGGCTCACTGAAACAAGTGCAACTATAATAGACCACATATGGACCAATATACTAGCCCCCCTTAAATCAGGGAAAATCACAGATAGCACTACAGACCACTATCCTACCTTCTTCTTGACAAACATTAGTAAACCACCACTTGAATACAACAAAGTCTCATTTAGACTCCATGATGAGGCCTCAATAAGGAAGTTCACAGCTGACTTAGAGACTGTTGACTGGCCTACAGAATTCTCCAAGGCCAACGGTATTGATGACTGGACAGACATTTTTCTTAACAAACTACTTATACTATACAACAAACATTGTCCTATAAAAACGAAACAGATCACAAACAAACGGCTTGGTTGCCCATGGCTAACCAGCACCATTCTGAAATTCATTGATAAGAAACACCAATTTGAAAAGCAATATAGACAGGGCTTAATACACAAAGATATTCTTAAACACTATTCATCAGTCCTCACCAAAGTAATAAAGAAAGCCAAACAACTATACTACTCCAGTAGATTCACAGACACTAGAGGAGATATAAAAAAGACCTGGAAAACATTCTCTTAGATTCTAGGGACCCACAAACTGAAAAAAAACAAGAATATTGTCCTAGCTAAACATAATGAAACACCACTGCAACCCACTGACACAGCTAACAAGATAAACGACTTCTTCTCAACCACAGGTTCTAATCTCGCCAATAAAATCCCACGTACCAATGCCCATGCCGGGGACTACCTAGATGGGAATTTCCCAAATTCCTTCTATCTTGCTCCAACTGAGCCCTCGGAAGTCACCGAGAATATAAAGTCACTTAAAAATAACTCAGGGAATCTGTCTCATGTCCCATCATTATTGTACAAGAGAGTGGCCCATGTCCTCTTGCATATTATCTCATTATTTTTTAACGAGTCATTAGAAACTAGCACCTTCCCGAAATTACTCAAGACGGCAAGGGTTACACCAATACATAAAGGTGGTGACCCTACAGATTTAAACAACTATAGGCCAATATCAAACTTACCATTGCTATCCAAAATCTTTGAGAAACTCGTGCACAGGAGACTGTATTCATTTATAACGTCACAAAACATACTCAGCCCCTGCCAATTTGGATTCAGGAAAAATAAAAGCACTAACGATGCAATCATAAAAATGCTAGATCTGCTTTACACAGCATTGGAAAATAAGGAATATCCACTAGGAATTTTTATTGACCTAAGAAAAGCTTTTGACACAGTAGACCACGACATCCTACTCCACAAACTTGACCATTATGGTATAAGAGGCCATGCGCTTGCATATTTCAAATCTTACCTTACTAATAGGTATCAGTATGTCACCATTAAAGACACAGCATCAACAAGACAGCCACTTGATACTGGAGTTCCGCAGGGAAGTGTCCTTGGTCCCCTGCTCTTCCTCATATACATCAATGATCTTCCAAACGTATCTCGACACCTGAACCCCATTCTCTTTGCTGACGACACGACTTATGTCATCTCTCACCCTAATCTTGCCACCCTCAACACCATTGTTAATGAGGAGCTGATCAAAATATCGACTTGGATGACAGCCAATAAACTTACGCTTAACGTTGACAAAACCTACTACATTATGTTTAGTAGCAGAGCAGGAGTTGCGCAAATTAACATTAAGATCGACAACACTCTAATTCCCAGGCATAATGAGGGCAAATTCCTAGGCCTATACCTCGACAACAACCTGAACTTCAGCACCCATATATAACACATAGCCAAAAAAGTATCCAAAACGGTTGGGACCCTCTCCAAGATACGATACTACGTGCCGCAAACTGCCCTTCTCACACTATACCATTCACTTATATATCCATACCTCACCTATGCTATCTGTGCTTTGGGTTCAACTGCAGCAACACACCTAAAGCCAATAATAACCCAACAAAAAGCCGCAGTAAGAATAATCACTAAATCCCATCCCTGGCAACATACCCCCCCACTCTTCATAGATCTAAACTTACTCCCTGTTCAGTACATCCACACTTACTACTGTGCAATCTACATCTACAGGACCTTAAATTCCAATATTAACCTTGACCTAAAACGCTTTCTTGATAGCTGTGACAGAACCCACAGGCACAACACCAGACATAAACATCTCTATGACATTCCCCGTGGCCGACTAAACCTTTAGAAAAATTCAATGTATATCAAAGGCCCTAAAATCTGGAACACCCTACCTGAAAATTCCAAAACTGCAGACACATTCATCACCTTCAAAACTACCATCAGAAAACATCTTATCTCCCTGATACACCCTGTCAACTAATAATACGAATACCACCTGGTGGTTCACACTTACACTCACTCACCCATTTGACCATAAACAGAAATATCAATCTCAATCTCAAAATAATGAATCTTAACTAGTCATAAGTTGGCCTGTGATACTCCAATACTGAAACTATGTATAGTGCCAAAACAAAAGCATTCACATTGCTAAACTCACAACTAGTATTTAGTCACTTAGCCATAATACCAACTTACCTCATAATTTTGTAATATTTTAAACTTAAGATTTAATATAAGTCTGCCCGAAATGCCTACCCATGCTATGTGTTCTAGTGGTACACTCTGTAATTATTTTACTACATGTAAACCACACAATAACCAAATTCTGTAAACTCAGCATTGTAATCCTTGTAGAGAATAAACTTTGAATTTGAAATTGAATTTGAATGTACCATGCTACACTTTTAGTGAACCCTCATGTACAATGTTCATGCTACACTTTTAGTCTACTCCCATGTACCATGCTACACTTGAAGTCTACTCTCATGTACAATGCTACACTTGTAGTCTACTCCGATGCACCATCCTTAACTTGTAGTCTACTCTCATGTACCATGTTTCATGCTACACTTTTAGTCTACTCTCATGTACCATGCTACACTTGAAGTCTACTCTCATGTACCATGCTACACTTGTAGTCTACTCTCATGTACCATGTACCAAACTACACTTGCATTCTCCTCTGATATACCATGTTACAATTGTAGTCTACTCTGGTGTACCATGCTACACTTGTAGTTTACTCTTATGTACCATGCTGCACTTGTAGAATACTCTCATGTACCATGCTACACTTGTAGAATACTCTCATGTACCATGCTACACTTGTAGTATACTCTCATGTATCATACTACACTTGTAGTCTACACACATTTACCATGCTGCACTTGTAGAATACTCTCATGTACCATGCTACACTTGTAGTCTGCTTTCATGTACCATGTACCATTCTGAAGTTGTAGTCTACTCTCATGTATCATGTACCATGCTACACTTGTAGTATACTCTCATGTACCATGCTGCACTTGTAGTATACTCTCATGTACCAGCTACACTTGTAGTTTACTCTCTTGTACCAGCTACACTTGTAGTTTACTCTCCTGTACCATGCAACACTTGCATACTCTCAAGTACCATGATGCACTTGTAGTCTACACTCATGTACCATGTACCATACTACACTTGTAGTACACTCTCATGTACCTTACTACACTTTTAGTATACTCTCAAGTATCACGCTACACTTGTATTCTACTCTCTTGTACAATGTACCATGCTGTACTTGTAGTCTACTCTCATGTACCTTGACTATGCTACACTTCTGGTATACTCTCGTGTACCATGCTGCACTTGTAGTCTAGTCTCATGTATTATACTGCACTTAGTATACTCTCATGTACCATGGTACACTTGTAGTCTACTCTCATGTACCATGTAATACTTATAGTCTACTTTCATGTACCATGGATCAACCTACTATCGAAGTCTACTTTCATGTACTGTGCTTCACTTTTAGTATACTCTCATGTAACATGTTCCATGCTACACTTTCAGTGTACTCTCATGTACCATGTATCATGCTGCACTTGCAGCCTACTATTATCTACCATGTACCATGCTATTCTTGTAGTCTATTTTCATGTACCATGTATCAATCTACATTCGGTGTCTACTCTCATGTACTATGCTACACTTTTAGTCTACTCTCATGTACCATGTTCCATGCTGCACTTTTAGTGTACTCTTATACACCATGTTCCATGCTACACTTTTGATCTACTTATCATGTACCATGCTACACTTGCAGTCTACTCTCATGTACCTTGCTACACTTGTTGTCTACTCTCATGTTCCATGCTACACTTGTAGTCTACTTTCATGTAACATGCTTCAATCTACACTCGCAGTCTACTCTCATCTACTATGCTACACTTTTAGTCTACTCTCATGAGCCATGTACCATGCTACACTTTTAGTAGATAATCATATACCATGTTCAATGTTACACATTTAGTCTACTCTCATGTACTTTGCTACACTTGTAGTCTAGTCTGATGTACCATGCTATACTTGTAGTCTTCTCTCTCGTACCATGCTACACTTGTAGTCTACTCCCATGTACCATACTGCACTTGTGGTCTACTCTCATGTAACATGTTCCATGGTACACTTTTATTCTTTGTAGATGAATGGTTCAGAGAACCGACATGTTGATAAATTAGACACATTTGCAACTCTTGGGTATCTTTATTGAGGAAACGTTTCGCCACACAGTTGCTTCATCAGTCCATACGTAGGAGAAACTTGAAGAACAGGAAGAGAATGAGGTAATCAGTTTCCTCAATAAAGATACCCAAGAGTTGCACATGTTTCTAAATTATCACACTTTTATTCTACTCTTATGTACCATGCTACACTTGTAGTCTACTCTCATGTATCATATACCATACGACACTTGCAGTCTACTCTCATGTACCATTGTACACTTGTAGTCTACTCCGATGTACCATGTTACACTTGTAGTCTACTATCGCGTACCATGCTGCACTTTTAGTCTACTCTCATGTAGGTTGCTACAATTGAAGTCTACTCTCATGTACCGTGCTACACTTGTAGTCTACTCTCATGTACCATGTAATACTTATAGTCTACTTTCACGTACCATGTATCAACCTACACTCGTAGTCTACTCTCATGTACTATGCTACACTTTTATTCTACTCTCATGTACAATGTACCATGCTACACTTTTAGTGTACTCTCGGGTACCATGTATCATGCTACACTTGCAGCCTACTATCATGTACCATGTACAAGGGTATACTTATAGTCTACTTTCATGTCCATGTATAAATCTACACTCGTACTCTACTCTCATGTACTATGCAACACTTTTAGTCTACTCTCATGTACCACGTACCATGCTACACTTTTAGTGTACTCTCAAATACCATGTTCCTGCTACACTTTTAATCTACTTTCATGTACCATGTTACACTTGTAGTCTACTCTCATGTACCATGTTACAGCTGTAGTATTCTCTCATGTCCGATGCTGCACTTGAAGTATACTCTCACATACCATGCTACACTTGCATACTCTCATATTACACGCTAAACTTGTAATAAACTCTCATGTACCAATGCTACACTTGTAATATACTCTTATGTACCATGCTACACTTTTAGTATACTCTCATGTACGATGCTACACTTGTAGTCTGCTCTCATGCACCATGCTACACGTGCAGTCTACTCTTATGCTCCATGCTACACTTATATTATACTCTCATGTATCATGCTACACCTGTAGTATTCTGTCATGAACGATGCTACACTTGTAGTATACTCTCATGTTCCATGCTGCACTTGTAGCATACTCTCATGTACCATGCTGCACTTGTAGCATACTCTCATATACCATGATACACTTGTAGAATACTCTCATGTATCATGCTGCACTTGTAGTTTTCATTCATGTACCATGCTACACTTGTAATACACTTTCATGTACCAAGCTTCACTTGTAGTATACTCTCACGTAAAATGCTGCACTTGTAGTCTACTCTCATGTGCCATGCTACACATTTGTACTCTAATGTACCATGCTACACCTTTGTACTCTCATGTAATAGCTACACTTGTAGTCTAGTCTGACATACCATGTACCATGCTACACTTGTAGAATACTCTCATGTTCCATTCTGCACTTCTAGTATACTCCCATGTACTTGCTACACTTGTAGTCTGCTCTCATGTTCCATGCTACACTTGTGGTCTACTCTCATGTACCATGTAACATGCTACACTTGTATACTCTCAAGCAGCATGCTACACTTGTAGTCTACTCTCGTGTACCATGTACCATGCTACACTTGTAATATACCCTCATGTACCATGTACCATGCTACACTTTTAGTCTACTCTTATGTACCATGACAATTCTACACTTCTAGTATACTGTCATGAACCATGCTGCACTTATAGTATACTCTCATGTACCATGAAACACTTGTAGTCTACTTTCATGTACCATGCTGCACTTGTAGTCTACTTTCATGTACAAGGCATCAAGCTACACTCGTAGTCTACTCTCATGTCCTATGCTACATTTTTGTTCTACTCTTATGTACCATGTTTCATGGTCCACTTTTTGTGTATTCTCATGTACCATGTACCATGTTACACTTTTAGTGTACTCTCATATTCCATGTTCCATGCTACACTTTTAGTCTACTTTCATGTATAATGCTACACTTGCAGTCTACTCTCATGTACCATGTACCTTGCTACACTTTCAGTGAACCCTCATGTACCATGTTCATGCTACACTTTTAGTCTACTCTCATGTACCATGCTACACTTGTAGTCTACTCCCATGCATCATCCTTAACTTGTAGTCTACTCTCATGTACCATGTTTCATGCTACACTTTCAGTCTACTCTCATGTACCATGCTACACTTGTATTCTACTCCCATGTACCATACTGCACTTGTGGTCTACTTTCATGTAACATATACCAGGGTACACTTTTATTCTACTCTGATGTACCATGCTACACTTGTAGTCTTCTTTCATGTATCATATACCATACGACACTTGCAGTCTACTCTGATGTACCATGTTACACTTGTAGTCTACTATCGCGTACCGTGAAGCACTTTTAGTCTACTCTCATGTAGGTTGCTACAATTGAAGTCTACTCTCATGTACCATGCTACACTTGTAGTCTACTCTCATGCACCATGTAATACTTATAGTCTACTTTCATGTACCATGTATCAACCTACACTCGTAGTCTACTCTCATGTACTATGCTACACTTTTAGTCTACTCTCATGTACAATGTTCCATGCTACACTTTTAGTGTACTCTCATATACCATGTATCATGCTACACATGCAGCCTACTGCCATGTACCATGTACAAGGGTATACTTATAGTCTACTTTCATGTACCATGTATCAATCTACACTCGTAGTCTACTCTCATGTACTATGCTACACTTTTAGTGTACTCTCAAATACAATGTTCCATGCTACACTTTTAGTCTACTTTCATGTACCATGTTACACTTGTAGTCTACTCTCATGTACAATGCTACACTTGTTGTCTACTCTCATGTACCTTGCTACACTTGTAGTCTACTTTCATGTAACATATGTCAATTTACGCTCATAGTCTACTCTCAAGTAGTATGCTACACTTTTAGTCTAATCTCATGTACAATGCTACACTTTTAGTAGATAATCATACGCCATGTTCCATGCTACACTTTTAGTCTACTCTCATGCACCTTGCTACACTTGTAGTCTACTCTCATGTACCATGCTACTCTTGTAGTCTACTCTTACGTACCATGCTACATTTGTAGTCTACTCCCATGTACCATACTGCACTTGTGGTCTACTCTCATGTAACATGTTCTATATTCCACTTTTAGTCTACTCTGATGTACCATGCTACACTTGTAATCTTCTATCATGTACCATGTACCATATGACACCTTAGTCTACTCTCATGTACCATGGTACACTTGCAGTATTCTCTGATGTAGCATGCTACTCTTGTAGTCTACTATCATGTACCATGTACCATGCTACACTTGTAGTATTCTCTTATGTTACATGCTGCACTTGTAGTATACTCTCATGTACCTGCTACACTTGTAGTCTACTCTTATGTACCATGCTACACTTGTAGTCTACTCTCATGTTCCATATACCATGCTACACTTTTAGTATACTCTCATATACCATACTACACTTGTAGCATGCTCTCATGTAACATGCTACACTTGTAGTCTACTCTCATGTACCATGTACAATGCTACACTTGTAGTATACTCTCATGTACCATGTACCATGCTACACTTGCAGTCTACTCTCACGTACCATGACCATACTACATTTCTAGTACACTGTCATGTACTATGCTACACTTGTAGTCTACTTTCATGTATCATGTATAAACCTACACTCGTGGTCTACTCTCATGTCCTATGCTACACTTTTAGTCTACTCTCAAGTACCATGTTTCATGTTACACTTTTAGGCTATTCTCATATACCATGTTCCATACTACACTTTTAGTCTACTTTCATGTATCGTGCTACACTTGTAATCTACTCTCATGTACAATGCTACACTTGTAGTCTACTTTCATGTACCATGTATCAATCTACACTCGTAGTCTACTTTCATGTACTATGCTACACTTTTAGTCTTCTCTCATGCACTATGCTAATCTTTTAGTGAACCCTCATATACCATGTTCATGCTACACTTCTAGTCTACTCACATGTACCATGCTACACTTGAAGTCTACTCTCATGTACCACGCTAAACTTGTAGTCTACTCCCATGTACAATCCTACACTTGTATTCTACTCTCGTTTACCATGTTCCATGCTACACTTTTAGTCTGCTCTCATGTACCATGGTACACTTGTAGTCTACTCTGATGTACAATGTTACACTTGTCGTGTGCTTTCATGTACCATGTACCATACTACACATGTAGTCTACTCTCTTATACCATGACACACTTGACTCTTCTCTGGTGTTCCATGCTTCACTTGCAGTCTACTCTCATGTACAATGCTGCACTTGAAGTATTCTCTCGTGTACCATGCTGCACTTGTAGAATACTTTCATGTACCATGCTACTCTTTTAGTCTACTCTCTCGTAGGTTGCTACACTTGTAGTCTTCTCGCATGTACCATGCTACACTTGTGGTATACTGTCAAGTACCATGTTTCTCCTGTAGTATTCTGTCATGTACCATGCTGCACTTGTAGTATACTCTCATGTATCATGCTACGCTTGTATACTCTCATATACCATGCTTCACTTGTATATGCTATCATGTACCAATCTACACTTGTAATATACTCTCAAGTATCATTCTACTCTTGCAGTCTACTCTCATGTATTTTCCAACACTTGTAGTCTACTCTCGTGTACCATGATTCACTTGTAGTATACTCTCATGTACCTTGTTACACCTGTAGTATTCTCTCATGTACCATGCTGCACTTGTAGTATACTCTCACATACCATGCTACACTTGAATGCTTTCATATACCATGCTAAACTTGTAATAAGCTCTCATGTACTATGCTACTCTTGTAATATACTCTAATGTACCATGCTACACTTTTAGTATACTCTCATGTACGATGCTACACTTGTAGTCTGCTCTCATGCACAATGCTACACTTGCAGTCTACTCTTATGTTACATACTACACTTATATTATACTCTCATGTACTATCCTACACCTGTAGTATTCTGGCATGTACGATGCTACATTTGTAGTATACTCTCATGTACCATGCTGCACTTGTAGTATACTCACATGTACCCAGCTACGTTTGTAGTATACTCTCATATATCATGCTACACTTGTAGTATACGCTCATGTATCATGCTGCACTTGTAGTATACTCTCATGTACAATGCTACACTTGTAGTATACTCTCATGCACCATGCTTCACTAATAGTATACTCTCATGTACCATGCTACACTTGTAGTCTACTCTCATGTACAATACTACACCTTTGTACTCTCATGTAATAGCTACACTTGTAGTCTAATCTCACATACCATGTACCATGCTATACTTGTAGTATACTCTCATGTACCATGCAGCACTCGTAGTATACTCTCATGTACCTGCTACACTTGTACTCTACTCTCATGTACTATGCTTCACATGTGGTCTACTCTCATGTACCATATACCATGCTACACTTTTATACTCTCAAGTAGCATGCTACACTTGTAGACTACTCTCATGTACCATTTACCATGCTACACCTTTAGTATGCTCTCATGAACCATACTACACTTGTAATATACTCTCATGTACCATGCTACACTTGTGGTCTACTCTCATGTACCATGTACCATGCTACACTTGTATACTCAAAAGTAGCATGCTACACTTGTAGTCTTTTCTCATGTACCATGTACCATGCTACACATGTAATATACTCTCCTGTTCCATGTACCATGCTACACTTGTAGTCTACTGTTATGTACTATGACAATTCTACCCTTCTAGTATACTGTCATGTACAATGCTGCACTTGTAGTATACTCTCATATACCACGCTACACTTGTAGTCTACTTTCATGTACCATGCTGCACTTGTAGTCTACTTTCATGTACAGTGTATCAACCTACACTCGCTGTCTACTCTCATGTCCTATGCTACACTTTTGTTCTAATCTCATGTACCATGTTTCATGCTCCACTTTTAGTCTATTCTCATGTACCATGTACCATGCTGCACTTTTAGTGTTCCCTCATATACCATGTTCCATGCTACACTTTTAGTCTACTTTCATGTACCATGTACCATGCTGCACTTGTATACTCACAAGTAGCATGCTACACTTGTAGTCTACTCTCATGTACCATGTACCATGCTACTCTTGTAATATTCTCTCATGTACCTTGTACCATGCTACACTTGTAGTCTACTCTTATGTACCATGACAAATCTACACTTCTAGTATAATGTCATGTACCATGCTGCACTTCTAGAATACTTTCATGTTCCACGCTACACTTGTAGTCTACTCTCATGTACCATGCTACACTTGTAGTCTACTCTCATATACCATGATACACTTGGAGTCTACTCTGGTGTTCCATGCTTCTCTTGTAGTCTACTCTCATGTACCATACTGCACTTGTAGTATTCTCTCGTGTACCATGCTGCACTTGTAGAATACTCTCATGTTCCATGCTACTCTTTTAGTCTACTCTCTCGTAGGTTGCTACACTTGTAGTCTTCTCCCATGTACCATGCTACACTTGTGGTATACTGTCAAGTACCATGTTACTCCTGTAGTATTCTGTCATTTTCCATGCTGCACTTGTAGTATACTCTAATGTATCATGCTACGCTTGTATACTCTCATATACCATGCTTCACTTGTATATGCTATCATGTACCATTCTACACTTGTAATATACTCTCAAGTATCATTCTACTCTTGCAGTCTACTCTCATATAGGTTCCTACACTTGTAGTCTACTCTCATGTACCATGATGCACTTGTAGTATACTCTCATGTACCTTGTTATACCTGTAGTATTCTCTCATGTACCATGCTGCACTTGTATTCTACTTTCATGTACCATGCTGCACTTGTAGTCTACTTTCATGTACAATGTATCAACCTACACTCGTAGTCTACTCTCATGTCCTATGCTACACTTTTGTTCTAATCTCATGTACCATGTTTCATGCTCCACTTTTAGTCTATTCTCATGTACCATGTACCATGCTGCACTTTTAGTGTTCTCTCATATACCATGTTCCATGCTACACTTTTAGTCTACTTTCATGTACCATGTACCATGCTGCACTTGTATACTCACAAGTAGCATGCTACACTTTTAGTCTACTTTCATGTACCATGTACCATGCTGCACTTGTATACTCACAAGTAGCATGCTACACATGTAGTCTACTCTTATGTACCATGACAAATCTACACTTTTAGTATACTGTCATGTACCATGCTGCACTTGTAGTATACTTTCATGTTCCACGCTACACTTGTAGTCTACTCTCATGTACCATGCTACACTTGTAGCCTACTTTCATGTACCATGTATCAATCTGTACTCAAAATCTACTTTCATGTACTATGCTGCACTTTTAGTTCTCACTCATGTACCATGTACCATGCTACACTTTTAGTGAACCCTCATGTACCTTGTTCATGCTACACTTTTAGTCTACTCTCATGTACCATGCTACACTTTTAGTCTACTCGCATGTAACATGCTACACTTGTAGTCTACTCTCATGAACCATGTTCCATACTACACTTGTAGTCTTCTTTCATGTACCATGCTACACTTGTAGTCTACTCGCATGTACCATGCTACACTTGTAGTCTACTCTCAAAAACCATGTAACATACTACACTTGTTGTCTTCTCTGATGTACCATGCTACAATTGTAGTCTACTCTGGTTTACTATGCTACACTTGTAGTCTATTCTCATGTACCATGCTGCACTTGTAGTATTCTCTCATGTACCATGCTGCACTTGAAGAATACTCTCATGTACAATGCTACGCTTGTAGTCTACTTTCATGTACCATGCTGCACTTGTAATATACTCTCATATACCATGCTACACTTGTAGTCTACTCTCATGTAGGTTGCTACACTTGTATTCTACTCTCATGTACCATGCTACACTTTTAGTATGCTCTCATGTACCATGTTACACCTGTCGTATTCTGTCATGTACATTGCTGCACTTGTAGTATACTCTCATGTACCATGCTACACTTGTATTCTCTAATATACCATGCTACTCTTGTAGTGTGCTCTCATGTACAATGCTACACTTGTAATATACTCTCATATATCATGCTACACTTGTAGTCTACTCTAATGTAGGTTGCTATACTTGTAGTCTACTCTCATGTACCATGCTACACTTGTAGTATACTCTCATGAACAATGTTACACCTGAAGTATTCTCTCATATACCATGCTACACTTGTAATATATTCTCATGTACCATGCTACACTTTTAGTCTACTCTCATTTTCCATGCTACACTTATAGTATACTCTCATGTACCATGTTACACCTGTAGTATTCTGTCATGTACAATGCTTCACTTGTAGTGTACTCTCATGTACCATGCTACACTTGTATTTTCTCATATACCATGCTACACTTTTAGTATGCTCTCATGTACAATGCTACACTTGTAATATACTCTCATATATCATGCCCCATTTGTAGTCTACTCTCATGTAGGTTGCTACACTTGTAGTCTACTCTAATGTACCATGCTACACTTGTAGTATTCTCTCATGTATCCTGTTACACCTGTAGTATTCTCTAATGTACCATGCTGCATTTGTAGTATTCTCTCATGTGCCATTCTACACTTGTATAGTCTCATATACCATACTACACTTGTAATATACTCTCATGTACCATGTTACACCTGTAGTATTCTGTCATGTACCATGCTGCACTTGTAGTATACTCTCATGTACCATTCTACTCTTGTATTCTCTCATGCACCATGCTACATTTGTAGTATTCTCTCATGTACCATGCTACACTTGCAGTCTACTCTCATGTACCATGCTGCACTTGTAGTATACTCTCATGTACCTTGCTACACTTGTAGTCTGGTCTCATGTTCCATGCTACACTTGTATAATCTCATGCCCCATGCTACACTTGTAGTATACTCTCATGTACCTTGCAACTCTTGTGATATACTCTCATGTACCATGATACACTTGTAGTATGCTTTTATGTACAATACTACACTTGTAGTCTACTCTCATGTACCGTGCTACACTTGTAGTGTACTCTCATGTACCATGCTGCACTTGTAGTCTACTCTCATGTACCATGCTATACTTGTAGTCTACTCTCATGTACCATGCTATACTTGTAGTATACTCTCATGTACCATGCTACACTTGTAGTATACTCTCATGTACCATGCTACACTTGTAGTATACTCTCATGCACCATGCTACACTTGTAGTCTACTCTCATGTACCATTCTACACTTGTAGTATACTCTCATGTATCATGCTATACTTTTAGTATACTCTCATGTACCATGCTACAGTTTTAGTCTACTCTCATGTACCATGCTACACTTGTAGTATACTCTCGTGTACCATGCTACACTTGTCGTATACTCTCATGTACTATGCTACACTTGTAGTATACTCTCATGTACCATGGTGCTCTTGTAGTCTACTATCATGTACCATGCTACACTTTTTGTATGTTCAAGTATCATCACAAACTAAGTTCATATGATCACAATTCGTTTGTTTATGGTGTCCTTAACTGTCTTATTGCCACTGACATGTTTTATTAAAGTTAGTCAGCATAACCCTTGAAGGTACTTCAGTTTCCTTCGGTTTTGCTGAAATATTAGTGACTCTTGGAAGTTATGCTGTTGATTTGTGAAGAATTCCTCGGAGTCTTCTTAAAACACCTTGAGCTAAGCTGGTACAAGTTGCTATGAAATAAATCATCAGGATTGTAATTTGGTATCGGATTAAAATATAACAACTCACATGGAATACTTTTATCAACACCATACAACGCATAATGTGAAGACAGTCACTGACAGGATGGTGAGGAACAATGGTCGATTTGGAGATCTTGTGCTCAAAGTTTACAGCTTTTCAGGAATCTTATTACAGAATTCACCTCCATTATCTGTTATTAGGGACATACGAGTTGTTTGCCTGCAGACTACACGCTCCCTAAACGCTTTACCTACTGTTTCTGCTGCTATCTGCAATAGGAACTACCTGGAGTTTACCTTGAGAGGGTTTCGGGGGTCAACGCTCCTGCTGCTCGGTCTGTTACCAGGCCTCATAGTGGATCACGGTCTGATCAGCCAGGCTGTACTGCAGGCCGCATGCAATGCCTTCTGAATGCAACATACAGGGTTATAAACTATTCCACACTGATAGGGTCAACAGGAAGGGTGGTGGAGTGGCGATGTATGTCAGAGAAAATTTAAATTGTTGTCTTAGACATGATATAAGATTAGAAATATCGAACACATAATATGTTTGGCTGCAGTTTCTCGAGGGACGAGACAAATTATTTTGGGTGTGATTTATAGGCCCCCAAACCTTGATAGGGAGTGCAGTAAGCTGTTATGGGATGAAATTCAAAAGGAATCTGGATATGAAAATGTTGTGATAATGGGAGATTTTAACTTTAGACAAATTGATTGGAACAACATGACAGGAAATCTTGAGTCTAGTGACTTTCTTGATGCGGTTCAGGATTGCTTTTTATAACAGTTTGTGACAGAACTAACAAGAGGAAACAGTCTCCTTGACTTGGTTCTTGTCAACAAAGAATCACTAATTAATAATCTTGAGGTTAATGATGAGCTTGGGGAAAGTGATCACAAATCAATTAGTTTCAATATATCATAGAATTACCCAGATAACTGCAATCAAATCTCTGTCCCAAACTATCGCTTGGCCGATTTCATGGGACTGAAAAATTACCTGGGTGGGCAAAATTGGGATGACCTGGCTATAGGTCAGGTAGGTGATCTTGGTTGCCAATATGACGTTTTTCAGAGCATAGTTCCAGCTGACCAGACAACTTTTGTTCCGAGTAGGAAAATTAGATCTAACAAAAAGATCCCAAGTGGATGAACAATAGATTAAAACATCTCATTGGTCAAAAGAGAAGCATATATAGGCGCATCAAAAGAGGGGATGGGCAGTTAAGAAATCAATGTTTTCAAGGAAGGAATAAGAAAAGCAAAAAGGGATTATGAGGCTAAGGTCGCAAGGGATTCAAAGACTAACACAAAAGAGTTCTTTCAGGTATACAGAAGTAAGATTAGGGACAAGATTTGCCCACTTAAGAGTAACTCTGATCAGATCACTGACAGTGATAAGGATATGTGTGAAATTCTCGATACCTACTTCCTCTCAGTTTTCACCCAGGAAAATACTAGTGATATTCCTGAAATAATAGATTAAGTAGAACAGGATGATAATAAACTATGTACGATTGCGGTAACTAGTGACATGGTTCTCAGACAAATAGAGAAACTTAAACCTAACAAATCCCAAGGTCCTGATGAACTGTTTGCAAGGGTGTTAAAGGAATGTAAAGAGGAACTTAGCATACCTTTGGCTAATCTTTTTAACATATCACTACAAATTGTCACAGTCAGGGCCGGATTAAGAAGTCTCCAGGCCCTAGGCTATTCAGATTGGCGGGGCCCCTTTGAGTTATGGGTAAACGAAGCGACCCCTTCCAGCTTGGGGGTGAAGGGGGGGTCGGTGTGAGCCTGTTTAAGGTATAATTAAATACATTCTTGCTATTTAGATTAAATTTAATAGGGAAAGTACATCAAGACAACCAAAACCATTTACCAACAGCCATTATAACTATCTTGTTAAATCATGCATTTTAAAGAGAATAAACTCAAGACAGCATAGTATTACTAGATTAGGCTATTAAAGTAGTGACATCATGTACCTATTATATTCAGCATAACCATTACAGCACTATTATTCCCTTTATAAATCACTGACCATTATTGTTATCATTGCATCATGCATAAGACTATCAAATCATATAAACTCAAGAAAGTAAAGAATTGTTTATATTCACAGGCACTTCTTAAATAAACTTTTTTCTGGATTTCATATTGGCAAAATCATCAATTATATTCTGAAAATCAATATTTCTTGTTAGATCAGACTCAATGGTCAACAAGGCTAGGTTACACAATTTGTCTTGGCTCATTGTTGAACGGAGCTGGTTTTTCACTCTTTTCAAAACAGAAAATGAATGTTCTTCACTGTTAGTAGCTGGAAGTGTTAGGTAAAGGCGATACACTATGTCAACATTAGGGAAGGTTTCTGAGATACCTGCATTTCTTAAATGTTTCAAAGCAGCTGAGGGCGCACATTTTTCAGGTGGAGCTTTAATCTGATTCATATACCCAGAAAAATTAACTATTTCTTCAACAAATGTGTCCTGAACATCTGCTGAAAGGTGTTGTTCCAACTTTAATGCAGCTTCTCTCAATTCTGCATCTGGCATAGTAGTAATTTTGAACAGAAATCCAAACTTGTCATTGAGATTCTGGTAGATTTCTTTTCTTTTCACCAATTCTGTAATCAGTGAATCCAGAATGACGAAGTATGTAGCTGTCTTACATTTCTGCCTTGGTAGCAACACAATTTCATTGTCTGGCTCTTCAAAATTGCGTTTCCTCTTCCTTGACCGCTGATGATCAGCCCGGTAACTGTAGTCTTTCACCAGCAGTTTAGCTTTCTCTTCAAACATTTCAAAAGCTTCATCATTGCGAAGTGAGCTTACAAATTCCACTAAGCCTCCATAGAGGTTAGCACAAGTAGCCATTTCAATTTCAATTTTCTGAAGTGTCTTGTTCGTGGCATTTAACCGTTCCAGTATACAGTCCCAGAGTAAGGCCATTTCAAAATCTTCCAATTTTGATGCTAAGCTGGCTGCTTCGCTTCTTGTAGTTGCTCTCTGGTCTTCATCCTCTGCTATTTGGATCAAAGCAGAACGTATTTCAGCAAAGCTGTCTTTCAAAGCATGTGTTGCATCATGCTGCGCTGACCACCTTGTTGTTGATAATGATTTGATGACATCTCCATAAATGGTTGACTTGAGTATACTCCACCGATGCGCTGAAGCAGAGAAAAAATTAAAGAGTGCTTGTAAAAGTCCAAAAAATGAAACTGCAGCGACACAACACTCCGCAGCACATGACCCAACAAGATTAAGAGAATGTGCTGAGCAGGGCACATATTCAGCAAGTGGGTTAATTTGCTTGATACGGGCTTGCAATCCATTATATTTACCCGACATGTTACTTGCATTGTCGTAGCTCTGGCCACGGCAATCCATAATAGAGAGATCATGTTCAAGCAGAGTATCCAGTACTACATTCATCATTGTTTCTCCATCATGGCCTGAAAGAGGAATGAATTTTATAAAGCGCTCTACAGGCTTACCACTGGAATCGACAAAGCGAACAATGAATGTCAATTGATCTGTATGTGAAATATCTGGTGTTGAATCTACACTTATTGCAAAGTATTTTGCAGTTTTCACAGCTGCTATGTTATTGAGGACCTTCTTAGTCATCAGTTCAACAAATTCATTGCATATAGTAGATGACATGTAAGATACAGTGCCTCTTCCTGCATTCCCAAGGCGTGACACATGATTTGCTAAGAATGGATCGAATTGTGCTAACAGTTCTATGATCCCTAGGAAATTGCCATTGTTTTCTGAACCAAAAACCTCATTTTCTCCACGGAAAGCAAGTCCTCTTAGAGCTAAGAATTTTACAACAGCAACAACTCTTTCTAGAACTTTTCTCCAATAAGTGCGCTCTTTTTCAGTTTGATTTTCCAAATGAGAATCCAATAAGCCTTTTTTTCTGTGCACGAAATACACTGGCTAAAATGCAGCTCCTGTGAGTGGTGCTGTTTTCATGTTCCTCGAAACGCATGTAATTTTTCCAGTCATTGAACCCCTGTGTGAAGGTATTTTCTTTGGTAGAAAATAGCTTGCATGCTGAATAGTACACTTTTCCTGAGCTTTCAGAGTATACCATCCATGATCTTTTCACAGTTTCTGAATTTGCAAGCTTCCTATAAAACATAAATGACTTTAAACAACGACGACTTCCATCATCATAAATCCTTGCTGATTTCCTAAAGTCAATGTTCAGAGTTTGACTGAAGTTTTCTGCAATGAAAGCATTACGTAGAGAATCTGGGATTACATTTGGCCATGAGGCAGGATCTATTAAGACAAATCCTGTGGATGAAATGTCCGTTGAGACATTGAGAAATAATTGAGGAAGGGCTTCCTGTATGATCTGACGTATCTGCAGATTCAACTGTACTGGTAACATCAGAAACTGTTTTAGTGAGCATGTCTGTGATCTTTCTGCAGCTTCCTACATCTTTCTTTTTCTGTTCTTCTTCTTGAATTTTCTTCTTTCTTTTCTGTGACTCACTCGCATAAGAACGTCCAACATCACGTTCACGAGATGCCATAATGAGGATGTATCATTGTCTGTAATCATGCAAATACAAATTTTACATTATCAATTATTATTAATTTTTTAATTATTATTAATTTTTTAATTATTATTAATTCTTTTTTCTGTCAATTGGGGGGATATGGCCCTTGTAGCCCCCTTTCCTCTGGCTGTGCATCTAAAAATTCAAGACGTTACCAGAAAGGAGTCATATACAGAACTTTTACAATAGATTAGGTTAGCAATTTGGGCTACGAATATTTTACTAATTCATCCTCCTTGATCTCCAATTTACTTAAACAGAAATCATACCGAGTCCAAGAACAATGCACAATGGTATTTATATTACCATTTTCATAACTAAACTAATCATTATGTTTTGCATAATATATGGCCTACCACCATAGATAAGGACATGAGAATTAAAGAATGCAGGGACAATTTTCAGTTTCACCCAACCAACGATTTTCTGATGTGGCTTATGTGTTTCTGGGGAAATATGTAGTAAATTAATTGATGTTCTACATCACTTCCGTCGCAACTTGAAAACTAAGCATTTGCGACGGAAGTGATGTAGAACATCAATCAATTGAGATCTGTTATTGAAATGATAAAGACTTAAAGACAGGACAAAGTGCTTTTAAAACCTACAAACGGAAGTCAGTTTGCGTTTTTAGGTTTTTCTTTATAGCATTTTTACAAAAAAATGCGTCTTTACTGGTCCATGCGTCTTTACTGGTCAAGTAACCCTATCAGGTACCTCCCTTAACATTTAGAGGCGAAAACAAACATTTATCCATACACATCAATGTCTATCAACAACACTTCAGTTAATTTGTCACAGTACAAATCTAGATAACGTGTAATTACTACAGAAAATTGGAGAGGAATCTCCCATACTCACCCATTAGCGGGAAAACACAGCTGTTCTGATGTAAACAAAGGCGTGTTGAGTGTTGCCATCTATGGTTAGGTTTATTTATTTTTATTTTATTTTATTTCATTATTTATTTTTGTTTTGATTCATTTTTAAAAATCAATTTTACTCTCCAAACACTTGAACTTTTTAGGTAGGAACCCCTTTGCTCTTGCACCATGTGCGCAGTCTTGGATGAGCCCCTGCACCCCTTGGACCGCGGGGCCCCCAAATGCGTGGGGCCCTAGGCAAATGCCTAGTTTGCCTATGCGGTAATCGGGCCCTGGGCATAGTGCCTGATAAGTGGAAAATAGCAAATGTAATACCTATTTATAAGGCACGTGACAGGTCCTTGGCTTCGAAATACAGACAAATAAGCCTTACCTTTATAGTGGGAAAATTTATGGAATCAATAATTGCCTACGCAATTCGTAGCCATCTTGACAGGCACAGACTGATTAATGAATCTCAACACGGTTTTACAAAGGGGCGTTTCTGTCTTACGAATTTACTAACTTTTCTCACTAAGGTGTTTGAGGAGGTAGATCATGGTAATGAATATGATATTGTGTATATGGACTTCAGTAACGCTTTCGATCGAGTTCTGCATCAGAGGCTATTGAGGAAACTTAGGGCACACGGAATAGGAGGAGAAATTTTTTCCTGGGAATAGGCATGGCTGACAAATAGGCAGCAGAGAGTTTGCATAAATGGGGAGAAATCGAGAAATCAGAAAGGGGCACGTCACAAGCGGTGTTCCTTAGGGGTCAGTGTTGGGCCCGTTGTTGTTCACAATTTACATAAACGACATAGATGAGGGAATAAACAGCGACATAAGCAAATTTGCTGATGACACCAAAATAGGCAGTCCAATTCATTCTAATGTGGACACTAGAACACTCCAGAATGATTTGAATAGACTGATGCAATGGTCGGAGAAGTGGCAGATACAGTTTAATATTGACAAATGCAAAGTTCTAAATGTTGGACAGGTATATAACCATGCGACATATAAACTAAATAATGTAGATCTTAATACTACTGATTGCGAAAAGGATTTAGGAGTTCTGGTTAGCAGTAATCTAAAACCAAGACAACAGTGCATTAGTGTTCACATAAAGCTAACAAAATTCTTGGCTTCATATCTAGAAGTATAAATAATAGAAGTCCTCAGGTTGTTCTTCAACTCTATATATCCTTGGTTAGGCCTCATTTACACTATGCTGATCAGTTCTGGTCACTGTATTACAGAATGAATATAAATACTCTGGAAAACGTACAGAGAAGGATGACAAATTTGAATACTACTGATTGCGAAAAGGATTTAGGAGTTCTGGTTAGCAGTAATCTAAAACCAAGACAACAGTGCATTAGTGTTCACATAAAGCTAACAAAATTCTTGGCTTCATATCTAGAAGTATAAATAATAGAAGTCCTCAGGTTGTTCTTCAACTCTATATATCCTTGGTTAGGCCTCATTTACACTATGCTGATCAGTTCTGGTCACTGTATTACAGAATGAATATAAATACTCTGGAAAACGTACAGAGAAGGATGACAAATTTGATCCCTTGTATCAGAAATCTTCCCTATGAGGATAGACTAAGGGCCCTGAATCTGCACTTTCTCGAAAGGCGTAGAATTAGGGGGGATATGATCGAGGTGTATAAATAGAAAACAGGAATAAATAAAGCAGATGAAAATAGCGTGCTGAAAATTTCCATCCATGACAGGACTCGCAGCAATGGTTTCAAGTTGGAAAAACTCAGATTCAGGAAGGAGATAGGAAAGCACTGGTTTGGTAATAGAGTTGTGGATGAGTGGAACAAACTCCCGAGTACAGTTATTGAGGCTGAAACGTTCTGTAGGTTTAAAAATAGGTTAGATAAATGCATGAGTGGGTGTGGGTGAGTGTGAGTTGGACCTGACTAGTTTGTGCTGCTGGGTCTGGTGCTGTGGCTCTTTCTTGAGTGGAGGTTACCAGACTGGGTGGGTTATTGGGCTAACCCAGGGGAGGGGGGTCATTGGGCTAATCCGGGGGGGGGGGGACATGGACCTGCTCCGCATGGGTCAGTAGGCCTGTTGCAGTGTTCTTTCTTTCTTATGTTCTTATGTAACATTAGGTGCCTGTCCAGTGCCTTTTTCAAGACAGCCAGGGGTCTATCGGCAATCTCTCTTATGTCTGGTGAAATTGTCTACCATAACACACAGATGTTTGTTGCGCTGAAGTGAACTTCCGAAATTAGCAAACAAATCTAGCACAACTCTTACCCAAGGTTTGCTAGTAGTGAGATACACTTGGATTGGATTAGGATCATTAACATTACGTTTATGCTGCATACAGACACTACATTTCTTATACTGAGAAATATCATTTGCCAAACGAGGCCAAAATTATTTCAATTTGGCTTGTTTTGCAGAACGAGTGATACCAATGCATGCAACACCTGGTACATCGTGGCTACATTCACTAGTGACTGGAATTACTAACTGGTATACCCTTCTGCTAGGAGTACCTAACTCGGCAGTGTGATACAGTAACTCTTGGCTTGTGACAATGCCAATGATGGGTGCTGGTGGCTTCATAGAGAGTTAGATCTTCTTGTAGCAAGAAGCGAATCACTCCAGATCACATGGAGTCTGTTCTTTCAGCGTTCTTTACATCCTAAACCCTAAATGGAGGGTCTGCTATTACTGTACTAATATGATATGAAGAGCATCTGTGACTACATTTGATTTGCCAGTAAAGTCAAGGACCATCTGGCTAATCTTAGAATAGGTTGTTTATTCTGGAATAGAGGAAACGGTGGAACATAACCTGTCAAGACATGAACAGGGTACTGATATCAGAAGTGCTATAAAGATCATACAGTTGCTAAAGCTTCTTTTTCAGTTACTGTATAATTACGTTAAGCCTTTGTAAGGACTCAGCTAGCAAATGCAACTGTGCTGTACTTGCTATCGGTCTTCTGAGCTAGGACGGCACCTATGCCAATCGAACTAGCATCAGTTGTTAGATAGAAAGGCTTAGAAAAATCTGGGATATTCAGAACACGGGCACACTTTAGCTTTTCCTTGAGAGTTTGGAATTCTAATCTTTCACGGAAAGTCCAAACGAAATGAGCATCTTTCTTAAGCAACTCAGTTAAAGGTGCTGCTATAGAAGAAAAATTAGCAATGAATGATCTATAAAAAGCTGCTACGCCCACAGAGGATCTTACGGCATCAGCAGTTTTATGGGATGGAAAATTTAACACTGCAGTTACTTTATGTTGGTCAGTCATAACCCCTCTAGGAGTGACTATGTGACCAAGAAACTTGATTTGTGATCTGATAAACTGATATTTATACAGTTGATCTCTAAATTGGCTTCTACAAGCTTACCAAATACCACATCAAGACTTTTCATGTGTCTCCACATATTCGGACATGACAATTACGTCATCTAAGTACACCATGAGTGCATTACCTATGAGGTCTCTAAGTATACTTGTCATGACCCTCGAGAAAGTTATAGGCGAGGAGTGTAAATCAAAGGAAATGATAATGACCTGTTGAGGTTAGCTCTTGGCTGTCCTCGTGGAGAGAGACATGCAAAAACCATTGTAAGTGTAGCATGGTACATGAAAGTACACTACAAGTGTAACAAGTTACTTGAGAGTAGATTACAAGTGTAGCATCGTATGTGGAACATGAGAGTAAACTCTAAGTGTAGCATGGTATACCTAGAGTATCCCTCTCCAGGTACAATCCAGGTATACAATGCTGGACTTGTAGTCTACTGTCATGTTTCATGCACGATGCTACACTTGTAGTCCTCTCTCAAGTACCATGCTATATTTGTATTCTACTCTCATGTATCATATACCATGCTACACTTTTAGTCTACTCTCATGCACAATGTATCATGCTATACTTGTAGTCTACTCTCGTGTATCATGCTGCACTTGTGGTTTATTCTCATGTACCATGCTACACTTATAGTTTACTCTCATGTACCATGCTACACTTGTGGTCTACTATTACAACCCAGGAATTCAAAGACTTATTATCTTAGGTGTAAAGGGAGCAAAAAAAAAACACACACACAGCAGAAAAACTTTTGACTTATATTATCCTTCACCAAGTAAGGACAGAAGTATGTACACTATACACACCATGTACAGCAATAGGTATCAGTGCACTCCACGGTGAGCAAGGCAGAATAGAAGCCACTAGAGAGCAGGCCGTGCTTCAACCAGCTCTAGAATGGGAATGACAAGGGCAGACAGGTGTGTGGTACCCGCAACACCTCTGCGATTGCCAGAACCATCTTCTCTTTGGCTGAACCTGGGTACTGATCAAACAATGGGACCCCATCGTCCGACCCTAGTACTGGTTCGCTGGTTAAGGAGATAGCCTTTCAATGAGGGTGTGTACATGTGCCGATGAAAGGTTACGTACTTTTTGCATGCCACATCTACTCTTTTGTATCATGCTACACGTGTAGTCGATTCTCATGTGTATGTTTCACTTTACAGTGGCAGCCAGAATCTAACCTGCTGTATAAGTGAGACTCTTCTGTAGTCTTAAGTTGTTTGTTGCATTAAGTGTTGAGTGTAGCTGTAGCTTCCCCTGGCCAATATCTTCCTATCTTGTAAGACTGTAGTCTATCTTTTGGAGCTTTAGTTTGTGTTATCTTGGACTTAGTATTGATGGTGTTGCAAAGTAGCTTTTATTGTAATGTGATGTGATTTGATCTTTGTGGAAATAAGATCAATAATGTTCTACAGTGAACTATTTGCCATTATTACTGCCAAGAAATTAACTTATTGTGCTCAAAGTTGGGAAAAATGAAGAGATGGAATATGTACAGTAATATGGTTTGAAAGTTTGAAGTTGAGTAACATGATCTATGTTGAACAGTTCTTTACAGATGCTTCTCATTTTACGATGGTCCGACTTACGATATTTCCATTTTACGATGGTCCGACTTACGATATTTCCACTTTACGATGGTGCGACAGTGATGCACATTCGGTACTAATAATGTTTTTCTTGTTTAACCAAAGTTTCCAAAGTCCATTCATTATGTCTACTAAACACCCAAAAGTGTCTCCTGTTTCTGGTATTTAGTTAGTTACAGTAATTATTTGTTCATTTAGTTATTCAGTGACAGTAGTTATTTATTCTACAAGGGACTACCTTCACCTTTCCCTCATGAAATAAAAATTCTTAGAAAGAATAGGACATCTATGATAAGGTAAGATATGTGAGAACATGAATACTCTATAGTAATTAGTGATAATAATATCTGAGGTACTCACGATGAGACGGCATCTTTGTGATGATGGTCGAGCATATGGCAGGTATACTGGTCAGTGTCACCTGCTTGTCTACACATGTCACCGATGTCTTCCTCCTGAAGACTCACTCTCCGCAGCTTTGTTACAACTTCCCTGAAAGTCTTGGCCTTCATGAACTGACCAATACCTGCAACATAAGACAAGTTGTCTGGAACTGTTCGTAGCCAGGACTCCAGAGAGACAAAGATGTTGACAACTGTTGATTTAGCTGACAACTACTGCAAGATGTCTGGTCGTAGGAAACAAGATTTGACAAGAAAAATGGAGACAAAAGCGATCATAGAAAGAGGACAATAGTCCTCACCGGGAGTGTTAGAAATGATTATGTGATAAGGGTAGATGAGTTATTAGCAAGTCATTAAGAATACCTGGAGTTTACCTGGAGTTACCTGGAGAGGGTTTCGGGGGTTAACGCCCCCGCGGCCCGGTCTGAGACAAGGCCTCATGGTGGATCATGGTCTGATCAACCAGGCTGTTACTGCTGGCCGCACGCAAGCTGACGTACGAACCACAGCCCGGATGGTCAGGTACTGACTTTAGGAGTCTCTCCAGTGCCTTCTTGAAGACAGCCAGGGTTCGAGGGAATACAGTTCAAGGACCTTCAACCGTTCCCAGTAGTTACGGTGCCTTATTACACTTACGTGTGCCGTGAAAGTTCTTTGTACACTTTCCAGGTCTGCAGTGTCGCCAGCCTTGAAGGGAGTCGTTAGTGTACAGCAGTATTCCAGCCTAGAGAGCACAAGTTCTGATCAAACAAAATGGGACATAAACTACATTGTATACCTGGAGAGATTTTCGAGGGTCAACGCCCCCGCGGCCCGATCTTTGACTAGGTCTCGAGGCAGATCAGGGCTTGATCAAGCAGGCTGTTACTGCTGGCCGCACGTGTTAACGTGCGGCCAGCAGTACGAACTACAGCCCGGCTGGTCAGGTACTGACTTAAGGTGCCTGTCCAGTGCCTTCTTGATAACAGCCATGGGTCTGTCTGTAATCCTTATTTATGCTGGGATGCAGTTGAACAGTTATTGTGTTGTCTCTTAGCGTACTCGTGGCGCCCCAGTTTTCATTAGGGGGGATGTTGCACAGCCTGACGAGACTTCTGTTTTCATAGGAAGTGTTTTTTTGTGTGTAAATTTGGTACTAATCCTTCTAAGATTTTCCAGGTGTATATTATCATATATCTTTCCCGCCTGCATTCCAGGGAGTACCAGTCAAGGAACTTCAGCCTTTCCAAGTAATTTAGGTGTTTTATCATACATGCGTTGTGAAGGTTCTCTGTACATTCTCCAGGTTAGCAGTTTCACCTGCCTTGAAAGGCGCCGTTAGTGTACAGCGGTATTCCAGCCCAGAAGGTTCTCATTATCCATCCTATCATTTTCTAGAAGATGTGGTAGATACATTGTTGTGATCTTTGAAAGTGATGTCCTCTGACATGTCATTCACATTAGTTTTCCGCTCTATTGTGTAATTTGAATTTGTTTCATATTTCCATATTGTTTTTAATTTCCTCAAGTTTTCCATATCGAAGTAACTGAAATTTCTAATCAATGAACTTCATATTGTTTTCTGTGGCCCATTTAAAGATTTGTTTCACGTTCGCTTGAAGTCATTAAGTGTCTTCGATGGAGGACACTCTTGCAAACTCGGGTGTCATCCGCACAGGAAGATACGGTGCTGTGGCAGGAATCTCTGTCTACATTAGATACGAGGATGAGGGACATTATGGGGCGAGTACTGTGCCTTGTGGAACACAGCTTTTCACTGTAGCCGCCTCAGACTTCACTCTGTTTACTCATACTCTTTCTGTCTGTTTGTTAGGAAGCTATAGATACATTTGCCAACTTTTCCCATTATTCCTTTTCCACATATTTTGTGCGCTATTACACCATGGTCACACTTGTCAAAGGCTTTCACAAAGTCTGTGTATACTACATCTGCATTTTGTTTGTCCTCTTTAGCATCCAAGACCTTGTCATAGTGATCCAGTAGTTGGGACAAGCAGGAGCGGTCTGCTTTAAACCCATGTTGCCCTGAGTTGTGTAACTGATGGGTATCTAGATGAATGGCGATCTTTCTTCTTAGAACCCTTTCAAAGATATTTATGATGTAGGATGTTAGTGCTATTGCTTTACTACCATCTTCGTTGAGCTGAGCTATGTCTGTTGTTTTAAGTGACTTTGGGATGACCCCTGTGTTGTCCATGTTCTCTCTCATAGAATGCTAAAGGAACGTGACAAGGGCTTCTTGCAATTTGTGATGAACACTGAGTTCCACGAGTCTGGGCCTGGGGCAAAGTCCATGAACATGTTATGCGATGTTAAGATAATATCAGAGATGATTAAATTGACCAAATTCTGAGTCTCGGTCATAAACAATTCATTTAGGTTGTCGACTCTTAGTCTGGTTAGAGGCTCCAGGTAAACTCCAATAAACACCGAGTCATACTGTGCCTTTAGTATCTCACTCATTTCCTTGATGTCGTCTGTGTACGTCCCATCTCGTCTAAGCAGGGGTCCAATACTGGATGTTGTTTTCGCCTTAGATTTGGCATAAGAAAAGAAATATTTTGAGTTTCTATCAATTTCATTTATGGCTTTTAGTACTTCGTGAGTTTCTTGCCTCCTGTATGATTCTTTGAGCTTAAGTTCGATATTTTCTATTTCTCTGACTAGTGCCTCCCTTCGGTTTTCAAATATACTGACAAGGTTTTGGTTTTCTATCTTCACTGCTAAAACTTTAACTATATCATTTGAGGTGTTTACTAGTTCCGAGCAAATGAGGGACTCTGTGATGTACAGGCCGACCCCAACCCCTTTTCCTTTTTTGCCTGCTTACTGTGTCGCATCTATATAGGTTATAAAAGGGGATTCATATTTCCTTGTCAAAATGATCCTTTATGTGGGCCTCTGAAAACCTGAAACATTGCGTTTGACTCTGTGAGCAGTCCGCTGATGAAAGGTATTCTGTTATTCGTTGCTTGTTTTAGACCCTGTATATTTACAAAGATAAATGGCGCCCAATGAGGCCACTGACTGTGCCTCCGCTCCTGAAGTGATCCGTATTGGTGTTTGATTTCTGTCATTTCTTGCCAGCTCATCTTCCTTCCTGGCACTAAAAAACCTCCATCTCTAGAGTAGTTATGGCTTCCCTGGTTTGTTTCACATGGTCTGAGTGACCTGGATCTTCTTGTCTTCTTTAGGTGGTGTGTCTGACAGTATATGTTGTAGTAGTCCTTTTCCTGGACTGAAGAGCGACACATATCAGTGTGAAAAAAATTGCAGGAAGGTGAGCTGCTTTCTCCTGTTATGTGGATGCAAAATTTTCTGGGATGGTTAAAATTGCATGTCCCACCAGCTTTACCGGATATTTCGTGCCAGCAGATACCCAAGGCATAATTGGCTTTGGTTTGGTTTCTGTTTGCCTTGATTTTTCTTGCCTACATTCTCTACCGGTGCGTTTTTTCTAACTCCCCGCTATCTACAATACCACCTCTACCAATGGTGCTTCCACCAATTTATACTGGTAATGTTTCCATATTATTCCTCGGAGCATCATCTCCGTGTTTGCCATCTCCAGTGGCATTGCTATTTTGTAACTCTGGAGTCCGCATATCTTTATACCTGTTTACCCAGCACCAGGACTCCTGTCTCCCTCCGGTGCACTGACTTTCTTTGTTCTTACAGGTACTGTCCTCCAAGACAACATCAACACCTGGGGTAGCAACACCATCTGGCACACTCCTTTTATTTACCCAACTGTTATACACTGTACTGTATACCTCCACTTACCTATACTGTAGCCCAGATCAATGAGTGATGTCACAACCAACACTGAGTTGAGGGAGTTGCCACCGATGTCAAAGAATGATGTGTTGAGCGAGAGGCGTTGACTTCGTGCAACTTGTGGCCCCAAGACCCGAGCAACAGTCAGCAAGAGAGTGCGAGCAACACCAGCCTCCTCTTTACTCACACCACTAACGTCAACCTCAACTTCTCTCTCATCTGTTCAACAATGAAGTAAACTCAAACTCTGACACTATTGTTGTAAATAAAAGATAAAAAAATTATTTCCCTTATTATGCCAACGATCTTTGAATATTGACAGTATGATAACCTGGTCACAGTATTACTATATCCATGGAGAAGCGCTAAACCTGTAGCATCATACACCACCCGGGGAATACCAGTAAATCAAGTTTGAACATAAGTACGTATTTCTTATTGCTTGGATAAAGACTCTTAACCAAGATATTTCCTCACACTGAGTGTGCGTGGTTCGAGCCCTGGCCGGGTGAAAGCATTGGGTGCTTTCCTTACACCTGAAGTGCATGTTCACCTAGCAAGTAAGTAGATACCTGGCTGTTAACCTACTGGTGTGGGTAGCATCCTGAAGGACAAGATTGGAGGACCATAATAGATATAATGCAGACAGTCCTGGATAACGCACTGACTTTCCTGGGTTATTCTGGCTGGCTAACATTACAGGGAATAATTCCCAGAAAAATCTTATCCTAAAGCATTATGGGTAAGTTGTAGACACAGGTAACTTCAATAAGCCAATCATCATTAAGGTGGTAATTATTAAATATATATAAGACAGAGATATACTAGAACATTGTTGAAGAATGTCTTAGTGTCTGGTACACACTGCACAAGCAAGTTGCTGCTATATCCATTGAATAATCCACTACATTTTACAGAAAACTCTGCATATAAGTGAGAATGAGGCAGGTTTACCTAGCATAACAAGTGTTACTTACACAATAAATAG
Source organism: Cherax quadricarinatus (assembly GCF_038502225.1). Lineage (NCBI taxonomy): Eukaryota > Metazoa > Arthropoda > Malacostraca > Decapoda > Parastacidae > Cherax > Cherax quadricarinatus. Next base: position 291,935 of record NW_027195088.1, read on the forward strand.
CGGAGATATGGCATAGTGTGACAAGTATTACTGGTAAAACAAGTGATGGTGGTATGACACAATGACAAGTGTTACTGGTATAACAATAAGGGATGGTGGTGTGGTATAGTGAGAAGTATTACTGGTACAACAAGTGTGGTATAGTGAGAAGTGTTACTGGTAAAACAAGTGAGTATAGTAACAAGTGTTACTGGTACAACAATAAGGGATGGTTGTGTGGTATAGTGACAATTGTTACTGGTACAACAAGTGTGGTATAGTGAGAAGTGTTACTGGTACAACAAGTGTGGTATAGTAACAAGTGTTACTGGTACAACAAGAAGTAATGGTAGCATGGTATAGTGACAAGTGTTACTAGTACAACAACAAGCAATGGTAGTGTGGTATAGTGAAAAGTGTTACTGGTACAACAACAAGTGATGGTAGTGTGGTATAGTGAAAAGTGTTACTGGTACAACAACAAGTGATGGTAGTGTGGTATAGTGACAAGTGTTACTGGTACAACAAGTGATGGTAGTGTGGTATAGTGACAAGTGTTACTGGTACAACAACAAGTAATGGTAGTGTGGTATAGTGACAAGTGTTGCTGGTACAAGTGGTGGTGGTGTGATAGAGTGACAAGTGTTACTGGTACAACTGGTGGTGGAGTGGTACAAGTAACAAGTGTCACTGGTACAAGTGGTGGTGGTATGGAACAGCAAAAAGTGTTCTTGGTACAAATGGTTGTGGTGTGGTATAGTAACAAGTATTACTGGTACAAGTGGAGGGGGTGTGGTATAATAACAAGTGTTACTGGTACAAGTGGAGGGGGTGTGGTATAATAACAAGTGTTACTGGTACAAGTGGAGGGGGTGTGGTATAATAACAAGTGTTACTGGTACAAGTGGAGGGGGTGTGGCACAGTAACAAGTGTTACTGGTACAAGTGGAGGAGGTGTGGTACAATAACAAGTGTTACTGGTACAAGTGGAGGGGGTGTGGTACAGTAACAAGTGTTACTGGTACAAGTGGAGGGGGTGTGGTACAGTAACAAGTGTTACTGGTACAAGTGGAGGGGGAGTGGTACAGTAACAAGTGTTACTGGTACAAGTGGAGCGGGTGTGGTACAGTAACAAGTGTTACTGGTACAAGTGGAGGGGGTGTGGTACAGTAACAAGTGTTACTGGTACAAGTGGAGGGGGTGTGGTACAGTAACAAGTGTTACTGGTACAAGTGGAGGGGGTGTGGTACAGTAACAAGTGTTACTGGTACAAGTGGAGCGGGTGTGGTACAGTAACAAGTGTTACTGGTACAAGTGGAGGGGGTGTGGTACAGTAACAAGTGTTACTGGTACAAGTGGAGGGGGTGTGGTACAGTAACAAGTGTTACTGGTACAAGTGGATGTGGTGTGGTACAGTAACAAGTGTTACTGGTACAAGTGGAGGGGTGTGGTACAGTAACAAGTGTTACTGGTACAAGTGGAGGGGGTGTGGTACAGTAACAAGTGTTACTGGTACAAGTGGTAGTGGTGTGGTACAGTAACAAGTGTTACTGGTACAAGTGGAGCGGGTGTGGTACAGTAACAAGTGTTACTGGTACAAGTGGAGGGGGTGTGGTACAGTAACAAGTGTTACTGGTACAAGTGGAGGGGGTGTGGTACAGTAACAAGTGTTACTGGTACAAGTGGAGGGGGTGTGGTACAGTAACAAGTGTTACTGGTACAAGTGGAGGGGGTGAGGTACAGTAACAAGTGTTACTGGTACAAGTGGAGGGGGTGTGGTACAGTAACAAGTGTTCCTGGTACAAGTGGAGGGGGTGTGGTACAGTAACAAGTGTTACTGGTACAGGTGGAGGGGGTGTGGTACAGTAACAAGTGTTACTGGTACAAGTGGAGGGGGTGTGGTACAGTAACAAGTGTTACTGGTACAAGTGGAGGGGGTGTGGTACAGTAACAAGTGTTACTGGTACAAGTGGAGGGGGTGTGGTACAATAACAAGTGTTACTGGTACAAGTGGAGCGGGTGTGGTACAGTAACAAGTGTTACTGGTACAAGTGGAGGGGGTGTGGTACAGTAACAAGTGTTACTAGTATAAGTGGTAGTGGTGTGGTACAGTAACAAGTGTTACTGGTACAAGTGGAGGGGGTGTGGTACAGTAACAAGTGTTACTGGTACAAGTGGAGGGGGTGTGGTACAGTAACAAGTGTTACTGATACAAGTGGAGGGGGTGTGGTACAGTAACAAGTGTTACTGGTACAAGTGGAGGGGGTGTGGTACAGTAACAAGTGTTACTGGTACAAGTGAAGGGGGTGTGGTACAGTAACAAGTGTTACTAGTATAAGTGGTAGTGGTGTGGTACAGTAACAAGTCTTACTGGTACAAGTGGAGCGGGTGTGGTACAGTAACAAGTGTTACTGGTACAAGTGGAGGGGGTGTGGTACAGTAAGAAGTGTTACTGGTACAAGTGGAGGGGGTGTGGTACAGTAACAAGTGTTACTGGTACAAGTGGAGGGGGTGAGGTACAGTAACAAGTGTTACTGGTACAAGTGGAGGGGGTGTGGTACAGTAACAAGTGTTGCTGGTACAAGTGGAGGGGGTGTGGTACAGTAACAAGTGTTACTGGTACAAGTGGAGGGGGTGTGGTACAGTAACAAGTGTTACTGGTACAAGTGGAGGGGGTGTGGTACAGTGACAAGTGTTACTGGTACAAGTGGAGGGGGTGTGGTACAGTAACAAGTGTTACTGGTACAAGTGGAGGGGGTGTGGTACAATAACAAGTGTTACTGGTACAAGTGGAGGGGGTGTGGTACAGTAACAAGTATTACTGGTACAAGTGGAGGGGGTGTGGTACAGTAACAAGTGTTACTGGTACAAGTGGAGGGGGAGTGGTACAGTAACAAGTGTTACTGGTACAAGTGGAGCGGGTGTGGTACAGTAACAAGTGTTACTGGTACAAGTGGAGGGGGTGTGGTACAGTAACAAGTGTTACTGGTACAAGTGGAGGGGGTGTGGTACAGTAACAAGTGTTACTGGTACAAGTGGAGGGGGTGTGGTACAGTAACAAGTGTTACTGGTACAAGTGGAGCGGGTGTGGTACAGTAACAAGTGTTACTGGTACAAGTGGAGGGGGTGTGGTACAGTAACAAGTGTTACTGGTACAAGTGGAGGGGGTGTGGTACAGTAACAAGTGTTACTGGTACAAGTGGAGGTGGTGTGGTACAGTAACAAGTGTTACTGGTACAAGTGGAGAGGTGTGGTACAGTAACAAGTGTTACTGGTACAAGTGGAGGGGGTGTGGTACAGTAACAAGTGTTACTGGTACAAGTGGTAGTGGTGTGGTACAGTAACAAGTGTTACTGGTACAAGTGGAGCGGGTGTGGTACAGTAACAAGTGTTACTGGTACAAGTGGAGGGGGTGTGGTACAGTAACAAGTGTTACTGGTACAAGTGGAGGGGGTGCGGTACAGTAACAAGTGTTACTGGTACAAGTGGAGGGGGTGTGGTACAGTAACAAGTGTTACTGGTACAAGTGGAGGGGGTGAGGTACAGTAACAAGTGTTACTGGTACAAGTGGAGGGGGTGTGGTACAGTAACAAGTGTTGCTGGTACAAGTGGAGGGGGTGTGGTACAATAACAAGTGTTACTGGTACAAGTGGAGGGGGTGTGGTACAGTAACAAGTGTTACTGGTACAAGTGGAGGGGGTGTGGTACAATAACAAGTGTTACTGGTACAAGTGGAGGGGGTGTGGTACAGTAACAAGTGTTACTGGTACAAGTGGAGGGGGTGTGGTACAGTAACAAGTGTTACTAGTATAAGTGGTAGTGGTGTGGTACAGTAACAAGTGTTACTGGTACAAGTGGAGGGGGTGTGGTACAGTAACAAGTGTTACTGGTACAAGTGGAGGGGGTGTGGTACAGTAACAAGTGTTACTGGTACAAGTGGAGGGGGTGTGGTACAGTAACAAGTGTTACTGGTACAAGTGGAGGGGGTGTGGTACAGTAACAAGTGTTACTGGTACAAGTGGAGGGGGTGAGGTACAGTAACAAGTGTTACTGGTACAAGTGGAGGGGGTGTGGTACAGTAACAAGTGTTGCTGGTACAAGTGGAGGGGGTGTGGTACAGTAACAAGTGTTACTGGTACAGGTGGAGGGGGTGTGGTACAGTAACAAGTGTTACTGGTACAAGTGGAGGGGGTGTGGTACAGTAACAAGTGTTACTGGTACAAGTGGAGGGGGTGTGGTACAGTAACAAGTGTTACTGGTACAAGTGGAGGGGGTGTGGTACAATAACAAATGTTACTGGTACAAGTGGAGCGGGTGTGGTACAGTAACAAGTGTTACTGGTACAAGTGGAGGGGGTGTGGTACAGTAACAAGTGTTACTAGTATAAGTGGTAGTGGTGTGGTACAGTAACAAGTGTTACTGGTACAAGTGGAGGGGGTGTGGTACAGTAACAAGTGTTACTGGTACAAGTGGAGGGGGTGTGGTACAGTAACAAGTGTTACTGATACAAGTGGAGGGGGTGTGGTACAGTAACAAGTGTTACTGGTACAAGTGGAGGGGGTGTGGTACAGTAACAAGTGTTACTGGTACAAGTGAAGGGGGTGTGGTACAGTAACAAGTGTTACTAGTATAAGTGGTAGTGGTGTGGTACAGTAACAAGTCTTACTGGTACAAGTGGAGCGGGTGTGGTACAGTAACAAGTGTTACTGGTACAAGTGGAGGGGGTGTGGTACAGTAAGAAGTGTTACTGGTACAAGTGGAGGGGGTGTGGTACAGTAACAAGTGTTACTGGTACAAGTGGAGGGGGTGAGGTACAGTAACAAGTGTTACTGGTACACGGGGAGGGGGTGTGGTACAGTAACAAGTGTTGCTGGTACAAGTGGAGGGGGTGTGGTACAGTAACAAGTGTTACTGGTACAAGTGGAGGGGGTGTGGTACAGTAACAAGTGTTACTGGTACAAGTGGAGGGGGTGTGGTACAGTGACAAGTGTTACTGGTACAAGTGGAGGGGGTGTGGTACAGTAACAAGTGTTACTGGTACAAGTGGAGGGGGTGTGGTACAATAACAAGTGTTACTGGTACAAGTGGAGGGGGTGTTGTATAGTAACAAGTATTACTGGTACAAGTGGAGGGGGTGTGGTACAGTAACAAGTGTTACTGGTACAAGTGGAGGGGGAGTGGTACAGTAACAAGTGTTACTGGTACAAGTGGAGCGGGTGTGGTACAGTAACAAGTGTTACTGGTACAAGTGGAGGGGGTGTGGTACAGTAACAAGTGTTACTGGTACAAGTGGAGGGGGTGTGGTACAGTAACAAGTGTTACTGGTACAAGTGGAGGGGGTGTGGTACAGTAACAAGTGTTACTGGTACAAGTGGAGCGGGTGTGGTACAGTAACAAGTGTTACTGGTACAAGTGGAGGGGGTGTGGTACAGTAACAAGTGTTACTGGTACAAGTGGAGGGGGTGTGGTACAGTAACAAGTGTTACTGGTACAAGTGGAGGTGGTGTGGTACAGTAACAAGTGTTACTGGTACAAGTGGAGAGGTGTGGTACAGTAACAAGTGTTACTGGTACAAGTGGAGGGGGTGTGGTACAGTAACAAGTGTTACTGGTACAAGTGGTAGTGGTGTGGTACAGTAACAAGTGTTACTGGTACAAGTGGAGCGGGTGTGGTACAGTAACAAGTGTTACTGGTACAAGTGGAGGGGGTGTGGTACAGTAACAAGTGTTACTGGTACAAGTGGAGGGGGTGCGGTACAGTAACAAGTGTTACTGGTACAAGTGGAGGGGGTGTGGTACAGTAACAAGTGTTACTGGTACAAGTGGAGGGGGTGAGGTACAGTAACAAGTGTTACTGGTACAAGTGGAGGGGGTGTGGTACAGTAACAAGTGTTGCTGGTACAAGTGGAGGGGGTGTGGTACAATAACAAGTGTTACTGGTACAAGTGGAGGGGGTGTGGTACAGTAACAAGTGTTACTGGTACAAGTGGAGGGGGTGTGGTACAATAACAAGTGTTACTGGTACAAGTGGAGGGGGTGTGGTACAGTAACAAGTGTTACTGGTACAAGTGGAGGGGGTGTGGTACAGTAACAAGTGTTACTAGTATAAGTGGTAGTGGTGTGGTACAGTAACAAGTGTTACTGGTACAAGTGGAGGGGGTGTGGTACAGTAACAAGTGTTACTGGTACAAGTGGAGGGGGTGTGGTACAGTAACAAGTGTTACTGGTACAAGTGGAGGGGGTGTGGTACAGTAACAAGTGTTACTGGTACAAGTGGAGGGGGTGTGGTACAGTAACAAGTGTTACTGGTACAAGTGAAGGGGGTGTGGTACAGTAACAAGTGTTACTAGTATAAGTGGTAGTGGTGTGGTACAGTAACAAGTGTTACTGGTACAAGTGGAGCGGGTGTGGTACAGTAACAAGTGTTACTGGTACAAGTGGAGGGGGTGTGGTACAGTAAGAAGTGTTACTGGTACAAGTGGAGGGGGTGTGGTACAGTAACAAGTGTTACTGGTACAAGTGGAGGGGGTGAGGTACAGTAACAAGTGTTACTGGTACAAGTGGAGGGGGTGTGGTACAGTAACAAGTGTTGCTGGTACAAGTGGACGGGGTGTGGTACAGTAACAAGTGTTACTGGTACAAGTGGAGGGGGTGTGGTACAGTAACAAGTGTTACTGGTACAAGTGGAGGGGGTGTGGTACAGTAACAAGTGTTACTGGTACAAGTGGAGGGGGTGTGGTACAGTAACAAGTGTTACTGGTACAAGTGGAGGGGGTGTGGTACAATAACAAGTGTTACTGGTACAAGTGGAGGGGGTGTGGTACAGTAACAAGTGTTACTGGTACAAGTGGAGGGGGTGTGGTACAGTAACAAGTGTTACTAGTATAAGTGGTAGTGGTGTGATACAGTAACAAGTGTTACTGGTACAAGTGGAGGGGGTGTGGTACAGTAACAAGTGTTACTGGTACAAGTGGAGGGGGTGTGGTACAGTAACAAGTGTTACTGGTACAAGTGGAGGGGGTGTGGTACAGTAACAAGTGTTACTGGTACAAGTGGAGGGGGTGTGGTACAATAACAAGTGTTACTGGTACAAGTGAAGGGGGTGTGGTACAGTAACAAGTGTTACTAGTATAAGTGGTAGTGGTGTGGTACAGTAACAAGTGTTACTGGTACAAGTGGAGCGGGTGTGGTACAGTAACAAGTGTTACTGGTACAAGTGGAGGGGGTGTGGTACAGTAACAAGTGTTACTGGTACAAGTGGAGGGGGTGTGGTACAGTAACAAGTGTTACTAGTATAAGGGGGCAGTAGGGGAATTTTCCGCGCGCTCTCAAAAAAAATCGAAAAATTATGGAAATTGAGTTATGTATACAGAAAAATAACTTAACTCTTTGGCAACACAAATGTACCAGAATCAATGTTCTACGACGTTTCTACAAGAAATTATAGTCATTTATATCAGGTATTGTGACGGTGATGTTGGTAGCGAGTTTGCTCGCAGCACATATATTTTTTGGAATTTTTTCCTTGTTTTTTATCTCTTTTTCTTGCATTATTCTTTCTAATATAATAACTGACTATTTGGCATCATATAAGATTAGGTGGAGATTATCCGTAGACTTTGAGCCTACCAGGCCTCCCGCCGCTCCGGAGAGTGCCAGGAGAAATCACTTCATTATTACGCTTATACCAGCTTATATATGAACTCTACGGCTTATTTATCTATCAGAATTGATCTAATATGCTATAATAAACACTATAAATAACATACAAACATGTTATATACTCTAGACTGAATAATAGGCAATAATATGGCGCGAGACCATCTGGAATATTTCGATATAAATGTGTTAATCCTCTCCATGTCGTCTCTGAGTAAGAGAAAACGGTACTTTGAAGAGGATAACTACACTAGAACATCAGTTTACTAAGAAATACCCAAACAAACGCGATTTTCGCGATTTTTTTTTTTTTTTTTTTTTGGAGATGGTGGGCCGGCCGGCGTTCCAGGCCAATATGTCGGAAGTAACTTATTCACCTAATGTACCTATTTATTCCTTTATTAGTTAATTAAATGGAATAATATTCAC